>NC_056443.1:7816037-7876037 GCF_018296145.1 Oncorhynchus tshawytscha | reverse complement strand
GCATAGATTATGTAATATGCCAGGGAGATATGTATACTGTATCTAAGAAAGTAATAGCAAAGATTTTTATAACTAAACCAACAAAAAAAACACAACCTGTCATTTGAAATGGGAACAAATGAGCCACAGTGGACAGACCAAGCAAGGATGTGGGCAGAGCCAAGCACGAGCTAGCGAGATCCTAGTTACATTTGCACATTTCCGTTGGGGAACGACTACTCTGTGAAGTGCGCACGTGTAATAACTCAAAACTTAGTCCATTCTGTTCATAACAGATTGTAGTTTTGGGAACAGAAAACTGTGTTGAAATCAAATGTTTCATCAATGAGTAAATTATCAGAATGTTGGCCAAAATCCACCTCATTCCATCGTCTCCCACTGCTGGCCATTGGGCTTCCTCTATCTACCATATTTGGCAGTGAGTGGAAATGCCAACCAGATGCTTCATATTTATACTGTCTCATCTGTGGTAATAATAAGTGTAGGTTATGTCATAAGCTGTTAGTGGTCCATGCCCCTCACACTAATAATTCGGTCCCTTTCCCCCTCTTAACTTAGCCTACTGTTCTGACTTGGTGCTGCACACATAGCCTATAGCCTGTTTTAGAGAAATGTCATCACTGAATATTGTATCGTCTTTTATTGTTTGCTTTAATTGTTTGCTTATATGCTCCCTTTATTTATCCTACGGTTCTGACTTGGTGTACAGGGAGAATAATGTAGAATGGCCTATGTTCTGAATGCTGTCACTGTACATTTCAAAAGTGCTGAACAAATAGTTATATTTACTAAGTACATCTTAGCGCGCTAATTAATGTCTTAATCAAAATGAAGGACTTTCTCTTGTCCACTCATCGTTCCCTTATGCCATAGTTTGTCAGTAGAAACCACATTTGTTTAAACAAGTCAGCCATAGCAGCTACAGTGCCTTGCGAAAGTATTCGGCCCCCTTGAACTTTGCGACCTTTTGCCACATTTCAGGCTTCAAACATAAAGATAAAACTGTATTTTTTTGTGAAGAATCAACAACAAGTGGGACACAATCATGAAGTGGAACGACATTTATTGGATATTTCAAACTTTTTTAACAAATCCAAAACTGAAAAATTGGGCGTGCAAAATTATTCAGCCCCTTTACTTTCAGTGCAGCAAACTCTCTCCAGAAGTTCAGTGAGGATCTCTGAATGATCCAATGTTGACCTAAATGACTAATGATGATAAATACAATCCACCTGTGTGTAATCAAGTCTCCGTATAAATGCACCTGCACTGTGATAGTCTCAGAGGTCCGTTAAAAAGCGCACAGAGCATCATGAAGAACAAGGAACACACCAGGCAGGTCCGAGATACTGTTGTGAAGAAGTTTAAAGCCGGATTTGGATACAAAAAGATTTCCCAAGCTTTAAACATCCCAAGGAGCACTGTGCAAGCGATAATATTGAAATGGAAGGAGTATCAGACCACTGCAAATCTACCAAGACCTGGCCGTCCCTCTAAACTTTCAGCTCATACAAGGAGAAGACCGATCAGAGATGCAGCCAAGAGGCCCATGATCACTCTGGATGAACTGCAGAGATCTACAGCTGAGGTGGGAGACTCTGTCCATAGGACAACAATCAGTTGTATATTGCACAAATCTGGCCTTTATGGAAGAGTGGCAAGAAGAAAGCGATTTCTTAAAGATATCCATAAAAAGTGTCATTTAAAGTTTGCCACAAGCCACCTGGGAGACACACCAAACATGTGGAAGAAGGTGCTCTGGTCAGATGAAACCAAAATTGAACTTTTTGGCAACAATGCAAAACGTTATGTTTGGCGTAAAAGCAACACAGCTCATCACACTGAACACACCATCCCCACTGTCAAACATGGTGGTGGCAGCATCATGGTTTGGGCCTGCTTTTCTTCAGCAGGGACAGGGAAGATGGTTCAAATTGATGGGAAGATGGATGGAGCCAAATACAGGACCATTCTGGAAGAAAACCTGATGGAGTCTGCAAAAGATCTGAGACTGGGACGGAGATTTGTCTTCCAACAAGACAATGATCCAAAACATAAAGCAAAATCTACAATGGAATGGTTCAAAAATAAACATATCCAGGTGTTAGAATGGCCAAGTCAAAGTCCAGACCTGAATCCAATCGAGAATCTGTGGAAAGAACTGAAAACTGCTGTTCACAAATGCTCTCCATCCAACCTCACTGAACTCGAGCTGTTTTGTAAGGAGGAATGGGAAAAAATTTCAGTCTCTCGATGTGCAAAACTGATAGAGACATACCCCAAGCGACTTACAGCTGTAATCGCAGCAAAAGGTGGCGCTACAAAGTATTAACTTAAGGGGGCTGAATAATTTTGCACGCCCAATTTTTCAGTTTTTGATTTGTTAAAAAAGTTAGAAATATCCAATAAATGTCGTTCCACTTCATGATTGTGTCCCACTTGTTGATTCTTCACAAAAAAATACAGTTTTATATATTTATGTTTGAAGCCTGAAATGTTGCAAAAGGTCGCAAAGTTTAAGGGGGCCGAATACTTTCGCAAGGCACTGTATGTTTTTTTTAAAGTCAGTAAATGAGGCTGAATTAACTGTTTCGCTGCAGAAAAAGGCTTCTCTGACAGCCAGGTGTAGCGGTGGTAAGGATTCAAGCCATGGTGCTGAAAAGAAAGCTCTGCTGTTGGGACAGCTTTATGTAGGCCCTAACAGTTTGTGGGCACCGTTTGACACCGTTATAGTGCAATTCATGTATTGTTTAGTGTTGTGTTGTGTAGTGGTTTTGCTGGCATGCATCCCCCAATTTTCTTTGCGTTTGCCCGCCAAGATGCTAAAATCCCCTCTCCCCATCTCCATCTCTCAATCACTTACTCTTTTTCTCATTTCTCTATTGTTATCTCTCTCTCTCTCGCTCTATCTTTTGCTTTTCACTTTCCTCCTTTCTCTCTCTCTTTCCTCATATCGCTCTGTCTCTCTCTCTCTCTCTCGCTCTCTCTCTGTGTGTGCATGAGTGTGTGTGTCTATGCTCTCTGGGTGGCGTATCTGAGATTCTCTCTCTCTCTTCTCTCTCTCCTCGCTCCTCTCTCCCTCTCTCTCCCTCTACTCTCTCCTCCCTCTCTCTCCTCTCTCCTATCTCTCTCTCTCTCACTCTACTCTCTCCTCTCTCTCCTCTCTTCTATCTCCTCTCTCTCTCCTCCCTCCACTCTCCTCTCTCCCTCTCTCCCTCTACTCTCTCCTCCCGCTCTCTCTCTCTCTCCTATCTCTCTCTCTCCCTCTACTCTCTCCTCTCTCTCTCTCTCTCTCTCTTCTCTCTCTCTCTCTCTCTCTCTCCTCTACTCTCTCCTCTCTCTCTCTCTCTCTCTCTCTCTCTCCCTCCACTCTCTCTCTCTCTCTCTCTCTCTCCTATCTCTCTCTCCTCTCTCTCTCTCTCTCTCTCTCTCTCCCTCCACTCTCTCTCCTCTCTCTCTCTCTCTCTCTCTCTCTCTCTCTCTCTCTTCTCTCTCTCTCTCTCCCTCCACTCTCCTCTCCCCTCCACTCCTCCTCTCTCTCTCCTCTCTCTCTTCTCTCTCTCTCTCTCTCTCTCTCTCTCTCTCTCTCTCTCTCTCCACTCTCCTCTCTCTCTCTCTCTCTCTCTCTTCTCTCTCTCTCTCTCCTCCACTCTCCTCTCTCTCTCTCTCCCTCCACTCTCCTCTCTCTCTCTCTCCCTCCACTCTCCTCTCTCTCTCTCCCTCCACTCTCCTCCACTCTCTCTCTCCCTCTCTCCCTCCACTCTCTCTCTCCACTCTCTCTCTCTCTCCTCCACCTCTCTCTCTCTCCCTCCCTCTCCCCTCCACTCTTCTCTCCCTCCACTCTTCTCTCTTTCTCTCTCTCTCCTCTCTTTCTCTCTCTCTTTCTCTCCCTCCTCTCTCTTTCTCTCCCTCCTCTCTCTTTCTCTCCCTCCTCTCTCTTTCTCTCCCTCCTCTCTCTTTCTCTTTCTCTCTCTTTCTCTTTCTCTCTTTCTCTTTCTCTCTCTCTCTTTCTCTCCCTCCTCTCTCTTTCTCTCCCTCCTCTCTCTTTCTCTCCCTCCTCTCTCTTTCTCTCTCCCTCTTTCTCTTCTCTTTCCTTGAGGAGGATCTCTTGGATTACTGTACAACACAAGTGTTTGGCTGCCATCCCACTGGAGAACCATTTTGTTGTTGCTTTTGTTTCTTTGATGTACTGAAGCCATATATTTTACTGTCACGTAAACATCAGGATATTTAAGACACCTTTGGTTGACTGTTGTCAAATGACATTAATCCTCTAATGTCTCTCTCTCTCTCCCTCTCTTTTTGTTCCCTCATAATCCTTTTCAATGCAATGGATGGGGAACACTCTTGCTCTGTCGATATCACCATGAGACATCTATAACTGGCGAGCAAAGATACAAATTGAATTTGAGTCCTACATGGAAAATGATGACATCAAACACACAGATTAAAGGGTACATTTTTATTAAAGTAGGAAAAGCATTAGCTGATGTGTTCCTGTAGTATGTGGTGATTTCAGTGGCACGCTATCTATTGTCCCCTCTTTTAATTGCTCGGCTGCGTCCCAAATGCCACCCTATTCCCTATATAGTACATTACTTTTGACGAGAGCCCTACGGACGCAGCCCCAGTCTGTCCTCAAGAGACAGGCATCCTGCAGGAACATCCATTTACCCCCTGCCCTCACAACTAATTGTGTTTTCTAATCACTGCACATTCTCATATTCTCGTTATTGCCTGATTAAATATGGTCCACAGGGCTTCCTAAATGGACAGAAATATTTCACTGAAAATACCCCTGACTTGCTCTGGAAGAGAAAACAAATCAAAAGCATGTTGTGATCATAGAGGGGACATGTGACCTCTGTAAGAGCTAGCAGGTCCTGCTGCTGACAGGTGTAATTAAAAGGAAAGTGGCTGCGGTGACAGTCAGGTAGAGCCGTAATGTCCCCTCAGTGCTTGGCAGAACAACAGGTTGGCAGGAAACTGTACACCTGCTGGAGCCGTAATGGAGTGTTGACGACAGCGGCCACCCAGTGAAAGGCAACTCCACTTAAAATGCATGGGGGGATAGACACTACTGAGTGAACACAAAGTTTTGTTTGCATTAAGTGTGGTGCAGTGCTTCGCGGTAGGCCGAGCGTCTCTGACTGTGTGTGTACAGAAGGTTTGGGCAGGGAACTGAGGATAAGGACGATGCTGATTTAATTTATGTGAACAGACAAGTACTGTAGGCAGCCTCCTCCAGACTGCTATTTATATATGGAGGGGAAGGGCATATTCTCTCTCTCGCTCTCGCTCTCGCTCTCGCTCTCTCTCTTTCTTTGTCTTTCATAGACATGGTCATTTGTCCTGTCACCCTGCAGTTCTATTCTGGGTCTGGATCTCATTTTCATTCAACAGAAACACAAAACAAACCAACAACACGTGAATGCAGTGACCTTGTGTCCAAGGAGAGAATACACATGCTGGTCTTCTGCTGCAGTGTGTATGTGTTTGCGTGTTAGCCACTTCAGAGATCCAGCTCTGCTGTGGCGTGAGAGGTGTATGTGTTTGTACATGTGTGTGTGTTTGTCTTCACTGACCTTTCTGTCCAGTCAGGGACCCGAGAAAGAGATGCATTCTGCATCAAACCGACAACTGGACCTCTCTCTCTCTCTCTATTTACTATCGTTGAATTCCTAGCACTATGTGTCTCACGCAGGCCTTTTGAAACAGCGTGTCAGGGAGTCAAGCACTTCTGGAATGCCTGAGTTTCTCTACGAGGCTACGGAGGCTTCATTTCCCTGACTACAGTCTTTAACAATGCTGCTGGCACGCTGCTGCTTCGTATTCCTCTGTCCATTAAGTACAAATATCACTGCAAGGAGCCTCTCTGCAGACAGGAAATAGCTTTCAATCTGAATTGCCCTCGCGACAGAAAAATCCTCCCTGATTGAATAATTTGAGCTTTTCCTTTATCACTTGAGAAGTCTTTCCTGTTGTGTAGTTATAATTCCCGGAGGAAATTGAAAAGAAAGGAAGTGTGGATAACGCTGAAGCGTTAGGATCCTGCCATTTCTCTTGTTACCATGACACCCTAGTAGCAGCCTAAGCGTGGAGCTGCTGTAAAGTTGCCCATACAGTAGTTAGTTATTTTTAGGTGGTTTTAAATGTTGTTTTTTAATCTGCTCTTTTGTTGTTTTTGTTGCATATATCTGCCGTTTTTGAAGCACAGATTTGCAGATTGACTGGGAGACAGAGGACTACAGCAGTGCTGAGGCAGAGGGCTCGTAGCGAGGAGGACTGGCTACTATTCTGAACTGTGTGTGGTGAGCTTTCTGGCGCCCAGAGCTGCAGAGGCATCAGCCAAGTGGGTGTTACACAGAGAGTAAGAGGATAAGTCCTGTAGCTATAAGTGAGCTGTATCTATCTATCTATCTATCTATCTATCTATCTATCTATCTATCTATCTATCTATCTATCTATCTATCTATCTATCTATCTATCTATCTATCTATCTATCTATCTATCTATCTATCTATCTATCTATCTATCTATGTAAATGGCTCTTAGCTGTACTATTTGTCAAGGCTTTGACTGCACTACAATTACACACCAGCTGTGTGTGTGTGTGTGTGTGTGTGGTATTGCTAAGTCTGCTTAATCAATTGATTGAGTTGTTTTGCTCGTCTAAAGCACCCTGATTAGGTGTCTGAACTGGTAGAATGAATATTTGTAATATCCAGTCTTATTTGGCAGTGTGTGTCCGCGCGCCTCAGAGCATTTGAATGAGGGTGTGTGCACCATGATCTCCATTCTCATGCTAACAAGTGATTTGCCATCTGTGTGCGTGAGCAGGCCAGAATATCAAACAAGGGGGGGGGGCATTGTCAAACAGGAGGGGATTGTTTGTTTGTTTTTGTAGAGACTTATCATTGACCTGGATGGACTCACACCGTTGGATTCTAGCCAATATTAATGACCTATCCTGTACTGTCAATTATTTGCACAGTGGATACGTATGTTTGTGAGCAAACACCTGGTATTTGTTGACCCCCAGGGCCCAGAGACTGCTATCTTTTTGGGAATAGACCCTTAGCCCATACTCTCTAGGCAGCTGTGGAGATCTTATGTCGATCTGAAGGAATTGAATCTCCGTAAATAGCAGGGTCAATATATTTAGTACGGCCATATTGTTTTTCCATACAGGTATCTGACCGAATGGGAACTTAGACTCCTTTACCTGCAGACACCCGTTGCTGCTTCTATCCTCCTCTACCTGAAGATATTCCACCGGGCGACTTGTTCAGATCACGGTCAAACCATGCAATGCGGTATGCAGCACATGGACCACAGTACGTTTCAGATCAATGGTTGTCTTAGTTTTGTGTATATTTCTCTGGGGGTTTTTTTGGAACTCAAAGTCAAAAACAAATTCTTGGGCCAAAAACTCAGTCAGACTCGCCAAGATGCAACCATCCATCCATTCAGCTTATATTGGATCGATGCACCGCGGACACAGACTGCTTAATGACTGCCTTATTGCTCTACTGTAGCATCCCAATGTTCTGTGGCTATAGCTCTAACTACACAAGCTGATAATCCTTCCTTATCGGCCATGACATTTAAACAGACATGAACAGCTATCTCCCAGACCCAGACCCAGTTTAGGAATCAGGACTTAGTTTCTACAGCGATAACACTGATTGTAGATTTGCCTTAAAGCTTCAGCCCCTTTAGAAGGTCTCCGTTATTCAGCCAGAAGACGGTCTTTAAAGGTGAACTCTCAGATTGGGGTATGTCTTCCATCCCAGATTGTAGCTTTAAATGGGCCCAGAGATGTTATCAGGCTGCTTCTCATCACAACATTCACTTGGCAGTTCTATGATTGGGTGAGTGTAGAGTTAGAGTTACATTTATTAAAGTGTCACTGCACAATGATAAATAATAGACAATACACAATAGAGATTTTAAAAAAAACACACACTCAAATAGAGTTTTGAGACACTAAAAACAATCCTAGTCATGCATGGTAGAGTATTTCCTTTGCTGTCGTCTATAACACGTGACATTATCTATGCATTATTGGCATCAGTTATTACGTCATCTATACACGTGTATGAAAAAACAAAGAACAAAGTACAGTCAATAAAAGTTCACTTCAAAATGAAAAATAAATCTGTGCAACAGAGAGTGACCCTGACTACAGTATACTTGTAGAGAGATGTGGGCACTGTGAATCACCTCAGGACTCCAACGGGTAGAGGTAACAGTCACAGGACAACACATGGATATTAACAAACCAAAACTCAGAATCTACTGTAGGGTCGTCTAAGTACTTGACTGTTATTACAATGGGAAATAGTTAAGGAGACACCCAACAGGTTAGCCTAAACGAAGCAGGGAGACGGCTATAGAAAACTCAGTAGAAACCTTCGTAAAACGTTGTACAAACCTCAGTCTAGCCTATGTACTCAGAACCTGTCTGGGGGTCTTAATGATGATTTACTATGAAAAAGCAATCAGGGTTGGAGTTATAGACTGGAAGTGCCAAAATGTGATTTCTTTCCCATCGTAAGGCCCACCACGCAAGGGATATGTTGTATGTTAGAGGCTATGGTTAATGCTTGTTGACGTGCTGCTTATATTTCAGACCTGTTTTATTCCTGTCTGAAACGGCCTCCACTAAGCAGCCTAATACTCAGCTCTCCGTAATTGCTTCAGTGTGGTTGTTAAAAGGTACAGGGGTTGTACACCATTTGAAATAAACCTGTGATTATTAGTTCACTATAACTGGTGCCAGAGCAGTTCTCAGGTGGTTGGGAAAAAAAGTTGTGGGTTAGATTGGGTATTGAATGTACTATTTGTAAGATATAAACATAGATATGTGTCTCATAAATTCCCATGTTATGACCATTGGGAGTAAAGCACCAACCCCACCTTATAGCTGTGTCTAGGGACAAATGGAGTTATGATACGATGACGTACACTGAGAATGACGATGTTGGTTTAAGGTGTGTCGGGGCGGTTGTAAACTAAAGGATGTGTCTGTGTGGTCGTTTGCCGTCTGTCAGATCTACAGTCAATCACAGGAATCCAAAGCAGGGCGGAAATGGAATGTTGCCCTGAGGAGAAGGGAGAGTAGCTAACTCCACACAGCATCCCCTGAGACTTACCACAGGTAGGAAGAGGTTATGACTAAAGTGGACCATCGTCATTACTGGTTACCCCATGGTCAAATGACTGGTTTTTACTTATAATTGCTCCTTGTCGAACATGCATTTAGGTAGTATATAATGTGAATTTGACTTGGTCTTTATAAAATACACTGGTTGCAGGTTGCAGTCTACGTCGACCCCTCCAATATTTGCAAACAGAGTAGTTCAGGTTTTGACCCCACGACTGAAGCCTCTGGCAACAAGCTTGATGTATTTATTGTTTTGCCTTGGTGAGGGGGAGAGGGAGGAAAGAGAGGGCTAGATAAATAGATTGGGGAGGAGATGCGATAACAAAGAAGCTTTGTGTGTGTGTAGGCACGTCACGGATCTCTGAAATGTCCTTCCATTGCGAGAAAAGCTTTCTGGGGCAGAGATTCTGTCTGTGTTATGTTGTAGGGATTTCAGTAGAAAATGAAATTGGTCTGTGAGTGAATTTGTGAGTTGGAGGTGACCTCCATTCAGTTGAGTGCAGCTCGGTTCAGCTCAGGCCTTCTCTTTAAGGGGAATGGAGAAGTCCGTTAGTCAACTCAAAGATCTCGGTCATACAGGTTCAGAAATACACATGTTCTGTTCAGTAGCAGCTGCCTTTGTGAACATGTTCATTTCTTTCCTCTTATTCACTATGCAAACACAAGTTTCACGTGTTTTAATGTCACATGCACAAGTACAATGAAATGTCAAAACCCAACAATGCAATAATCAATAACAATGTAACACTAGAAAAAAACGCACAAGAAATAACAAGAAATATGAAGAACACAATAAGTAAGTAAGCATACTATATACAGGGTCAGTTCCAATATCCATAAATACAATGTGCAGAAATACCGGAGAGATAGAGGCAGATATATACAGAGGTAAGGTTACTAGGCAACAGGATATAAGATAAACAGAGTAGCAGCAGCTTGTATGTGAGTGGGTGTGAGTATGTGTGTGTGAGTATTCAGATGATGGTGTGTGTGTGTGTGTGTGTATTATGTGTGTGTGTGTGTATTATGTGTGTGTGTGTGTGTGTAGGGCACTGTGAGTGTGCATAGAGAGAGTGCAAAAATACAACTAAAAGGTCAATAAAGATACAAGGTTAACTCAGTCTGTATAGCTATTTTGTTAGATTTTGCTTGTGGTAGACGCTGTTCAAGAGCCTGTTGGTGTCAGACTTTGTGTACCGGTAACACTTGCCGTGCGAAAGCAGAGAGAATAGTCTATGGCTTGGCTGGTTGGGGTCTTTAAAATTTTCAGGGTCTTCCTTCCACATAGCCTGATATAGATGTCCTGGATTTATTTATTTATTTAATTTATTTATTTAACCTTTATTTAACCAGGAAGGGCTCATTGAGATTAAAATCTCTTTTTCAAGAGCGCCCTGGCCAAGATAGGCAGCATCAAGTCATTACAAAAATTACAGACAGACAACATGAAAAACTACAAGTAATCTAGTAAAAACCATTGAATTCACAAGAGTATAAAACAGCAAATTAAAAACATTGACAGGTCAGAGAATCAGCCTCAAAATCCTTCATCAGTGATTTAAAAACACCAATTGGGACAAGTTCTTCCAGTTTTAAAGTATTTTGTAAGGTGTTCCAAGACGATGGCACAGAGTACATAAAAGCCCTTTTACCAAATTCAGTTCGGACATTTGGAACAGTTAGCAGTATAAAGTCCAGCGAACGAAGAGAGTACCCACCACATTTCTGAACAATAAAAATGCACAAATAAAAAGGTAGTAAACCCAAAATGGCTTTGTAAATAAAAGTATACCAGTGACTGAGCCTACGAGTGACGAGAGAAGGCCAGCCAACCCTGGTATACAAAGTGCAGTGGTGAGTAAGGGTTTTGCAGTTTAAAATAAATCTCAAAGTGCCATGGTAAAGAGTTTCAATTGATCTCAAAAACTGAGCGGAAGCATTCATATATTAAATATCCCCATAGTCTAGTAAAGGCATAAATGTAGCTGATACTAGCCTCCTTCTGGCTTCAAAAGAAAAACAGGCAGTATTCGTAAAATAAAATCCCAATTTCAGCTTCAATTCTTTTTGTAAGTTGTTGAATATGCAATTTAAAAGAGAGGCCGTCATCGTTTAAAATTCCAAGATATTTATATGAGGTTACAACCTCAATCTCCTTGCCCTGACAGGTAGTAATAGGTGAAAGGTTCAGAGGTATATTTCCTGCTTTAGAAAACACCATTAGTTTAGTTTTGTCAGTATTGAGGATAAGCTTCAATTGACACAAGGTATGTTGAACAGTATATGGCAGGTAGCTCAGCCCAAGTGATGTACTGGGCTGTCTGTCCTACCCTCTGTAGTGCCATGCAATCGAAAGCAGTGCTATTGCCATACCAGGCAGTGATACAGCCAGTCAAGATGCTCTCAATGGTACAACTGTAGAACATTTTGAGGAATTGAGGGCCCAAACATTTTCAACCTCCTGAGGGGGATGAGGAACTGTCACACATTCTTCACGGCTGTGTACATGTGTTTGGACCATTTGAAATCTTTAGTGATTTGGACACAGCTCTCGGCCTGCTCCACTGCAGCCCCATCGGCGTGGATGGGGATGTGCTCGCCCCCCTGTTTCCTGTAGTCCATGATCAGCTCCTTGGTCTTACTGGTGTTGAGGGAGAGGTTGTTGTTCTGGTACCACACTGCCAGGTCACGGACATCCTCCCTGAAGGCTGACTCATCGCCGCCCGTGATCAGGCTTACACCACGCCCGTCGTGGTGTAAGCAAACTTGATGATGGTGTTGGAGTCGTGCATGGCCAAGCAGTCGTGGGTGAACAGGGAGTACAGGAGCGGACCAAGCACACACCCATGTGTTGAGGGTCAGTGTGGCAGAGGTGATGTTGCCTTTACGTACATTTAGGTTGGAGTCATTAAAACTCGTTTTTCAACCACCACAAATTTCTTGTGAACAAACTATAGTTTTGGCAAGCCGGTTAGGACATCTACTTTGTGCATGACACAAGTCATTTCTCCATCAATTGTTTACAGACAGATTATTTCACTTATAATTTACTGAATCACAATTCCAATGGGTCAGAAGTTTACATACACTAAGTTGACTGTGCCTTTAAACAGCTTGGAAAATTCCAGAAAATTATGTCATGGCTTTACAAGCTTCTAATAGGCTAATTGACATCATTTGAGTCAATTTGAGGTGTCCCTGTGGATATTTCAAGGCCTGCCTTCAAACTCCTCTTTGCTTGACATCATGGGAAAATCTAAAGAAATCAGCCAAGATCTCAGGAAAAAAATTGTAGACCTCCACAAGTCTGGTTAATCATTGGGAGCAATTTCCAAACGCCTGAAGGTACCACGTTTATCTGTACAAACAATAGTACGCAAGTTTAAACACCATGGGACCACGCAGCCGTCAAACTGCTCAGGAACGAGACACGTTCTGTCTCCTAGAGATTAACGTACTTTGGTGCGAAAAGTGCAAATCAATCCCAGAACAACAGCAAAGGACATTGTGAAGATGCTGGAGGAAACAGGTATACAATTATCTATATCCACAGTAAAACAAGTCCTATTAAAACAGCCATTAAAAAGCCGGACTACGGTTTGCAACTGCACATGGGGACAAAGATCATTCTTTTTGGAGAAATGTCCTCTGGTCTGATGAAACAAAAATAGAATTGTTTGGCCATAATGACCATTGTTATGTTTGGAGGAAAAAGGGGGAGGCTTGCAAGCCGAAGAACATCCCAATCGTGAAGCACGGGGGTGGCAACATCATGTTGTGGGGGTGCTTTGCTGCTGGATGGACTGGTGCACTTCACAAAATAGATGGCATCATGAGGGGGAGGGGGGGGGGAGAAATTATGAGGATATATTGAAGCAACCTCTCAAGACATCAATCAGGAAGTTAAATCTTGGTCACAAATGGGTCTTCCAAATGGACAATGACCCCAAGAATACTTCCAAAGTTGTGGCAAAATGGCTTAAGTACAACAAAGTCAAGTGGCCATCACAAAGCCCTGACCTCAATTCTATAGAAATTCTGTGGGCAGAACTGAAAAAGCGTGTGTGAGCAAGGAGGCCTATACAAACCTGACTCAGTTACACCAGCTCTGTCAGGAGGAATTGGCCAAAATTCACCCAACATATTGTGGGAAGCTTGTGGGAGGCTACCTGAAACTTTTGACTCAAGTTTAACCTCTCTAGGGTATGTGGGACGTCCCACCTGGCCAACATCCAGTGAGATTGCAGAGTGCCAAATTCAAATACACAAATACTCGTTATAAAAATTCAGAAAATATACAACTATTGGTTTAAAGATGAACTTCTTGTGAATCCAACCACAGTGTCAGATTTTTAAAATGCTTTACGGCGAAAGCATACCTAGCCCAGCAGACAAATCATTACAAACAGTAACCAGCCAAGTAGAAGAGTTATACAAGTCAGAAATAGAGATAAAATTAATGACTTACCTTTGATGATCTTCATACATTTGTACTCAGAAGACATTCATTTATTCAAAAATGTTCCTTTTTTTAATAAAATCTCTCTTTATATCCAAAAACTTTTGTTTGCGTGTTTTCTTCAGTAATCCACAGGCTCAAACGCAGTCACAACAGACAGACAAAAAAATCTCAATTGTATCCGTAAAGTTCATAGAAACATGTCAAACGCTGTTTATATTCAATCCTCAGGTTGTTTTTAGCCTAAATAATCAATAATATTTCAACCGGACAATAACTTTGTCAATATAAAAGGTAAACAAGAAAGGCACTCTCTCAGTCGCTTTTAACAGTTTTGGAAACTTTAGTGTTTACTATCCAAATCTACTAATTATATGCACATCCTAATTATATGCATATCCTTCTGGGCCTGAGTAGAAAGCAGTTTAATTTGGGCATGCTTTTCATCCAAAATTCCAAATGCTGCCCCCTACCCTAGAGAAGTTAAGCAATTTTAAAGGCAATGCTACCAAATACTAATTGAGTGTATGTAAACTTCTGACCCACTGGGAATGTGATGAAAGAAATAAAAGCTGAAATAAATAATTCTCTCTATGATTAAATGTCAGGAATTTTGTAAAACGGAGTTTAAATGTATTTGGCTAAGGTGTACGTAAACTTCTGACTTCAACTGTAGGTGGGTGAGTGCAGTGTGGAGAGCAATTAAGACTGCGTCATCTATGGATCTGTTGGGGCGGTATTCAAATTGGAGTATATCTACGGTGTCAGGGATGGTGGAGTTAATGTGTGCCATAACCAGCCTCTCAAATTACTTAATGATTACAGAAGTGAGTGCTAAACGGCGGTAGCCATTGTGGCATGAAGCCTTAGAGTTCTTGGGGACAGAAATGATGGTGGTCATCTTAAAACATCAAATCAAATCAAATCAAATTTTATTTGTCACATACACATGGTTAGCAGATGTTAATGCGAGTGTAGCGAAATGCTTGTGCTTCTAGTTCCGACAATGCAGTAATAACCAACAAGTAATCTAACTAACAATTCCAAAACTACTGTCTTATACACAGTGTAAGGGGATAAAGAATATGTACATAAGAATATATGAATGAGTGATGGTACAGAGCAGCATAGGCAAGATACAGTAGCTGATATCGAGTACAGTATATACATATGAGATGAGTATGTAAACAAAGTGGCATAGTTAAAGTGGCTAGTGATACATGTATTACATAAGGATGCAGTCGATGATATAGAGTACAGTATATACGTATGCATATGAGATGAATAATGTCAACATGTTGGGATTACAGAGTGGGACAAGGAGAGGTTGAAAATTACTGTGAATTTGCCCGCCAACTGTTCTGAGAACGCACCCTGGAATACTGTCGGGCCCCGCGGCCTTGAGGGTGTTGACCTGATTAAAAACCTTCTTAAAAGACCTATCTCACGGCCTCGGAGAGCGAGATCACTCCATCCTCTGGGTTGGTGATGGCCCTCACACCCGGCACGATGTTGTTGCTGTCAAAGCGTGCATAAAAATGCATTGAGTTCGTCTGGTAGAGAGTCATCAATGGGTCTTCCTTTGTAATCCTAGACTGTGGCCCCGGCCACATGTAGCAAACATCAGAGCCTGTGTGATATGATTCCACCTTATTCCTGTCTTGTCCTCTTGCTTGTTTGATGACTCTGTGGAGGTCAAAGCGGGACTTCTTGTACTTATTCCTGTCCACGGCAGTAGCCTCAGGGTTGTCTACGATAGATCTGTGTGCGGTAGCCCTGCCCTTTAGTTTAGCTCAAACTTCGGTGTTAATCCAGGGCTTTTAATTGGGGAAGCAGCGAACCCTCACCGTGCGGATAATGTCGCCGATGCATTTTCCAACGAAACCGGTGACGGGGGGGGTTAGCTCGTCAATGTTATCGGCGAAGTCTCGAAACATTATCCAATCAGCGCTAGCAAAGTAGTCCTGTAGCATAATCAGGAGGACGGGAGCAGGAGTACGGAGTCATAATCTTATTTGCTGATTGGCAGATGAGGAAGTTCCTTGTATGCTTGCTTTTGGGTAGAATAACAGTGATCTCGGATTTTATCGACTCTAGAGACGTTGGAGACGTGCTGATGAATGTGTCTTAGTGACGCAGAATTAAAATCGCCGGCAACCAGAAAAGCAGCCTATGGATGTAGGTTTTCTTGCTTGTTTATATCCTTGTACAGCATTAAGTGCCAGTGTATTATTTTTCTTGTCCCTAGGTGCAATGTATACAACAGTCGCAATAACAGCTGAAAACTCCCTTGGGAGGTAGAACAGTCGGCATTTGACCATCAGGTATTCCAAGACAGGTAAACAGTGGGTCGACACTTCCACCACGCTGGAGATAGAACACCAGTTGTTGTTGATGTAGAGGCAAACCCCTCCCCCCCTCGATTTCCCGGACTCCACTGTCCTGTCCGTCCGGTGCATGAAGAATCTTTTGAGTTTGATAGCCATGGGGGAGAGAGCCATGTTTCAGAAAAGCGAAGAATATTGCTGATTCGAGAGTCCAGTTGGTAGCAAATCCGCAATCAGAGGTCATCCATCTTATTATCAAGTGACTGTACATTGGCCAGTATATGTTGTGAATAGGTGGCCGGTTTTCATCTCAACAGGACCCCCCCCACACACACACACACCTTTGGGTCAGAATTACAGAGAGAGCCCAGAAGTTGAAGCCGGAATTGGGGTAAGTAACTGCCGATCTGATGTTCAAAAGTAATTTTTGGTTGTAAGAAATAATAGTGGATACATTTTGTGAAGATAAAGTAAAAATTAACTACAAAATAATCATAAAATAGCAAAGTTGGGTCGGAGCTTGCAAAACGGCGGCCATCCAGTACAGTGCCATTTCACGCCTTGAAACAAACACAGGTAGGCATGTCAACATAAAAGCTCAAATACACAAACACACACACAAACATATGCTCATACACATGCACAAACACACACACAGCCATCTGTAACCTGGTCATACCCTATTGATGCCACTGAACTCTGCCGACTCCATAGTCCTCAAACTGTATCCAAGGAGGCATGAGATTCTGGAGCTGAGATGTCCTCCAAACAATGCCTCAAGGACTAACTCAGTGGGCTTTTCCTTACTTTAACCAAGCAGCCTGCTCCACTGCACAATACTAATGTGTTACCTCAGTCACACAGGTAAAATAAGAGACAGGCATCCCCCTAGGGCTTCTCTCTACCCCCCAGCCTTAATGCTGCATAGTAGATGGTGTGTGAGGACTGTTAAATACTCCTATATGTGACTGCTCACTCCTCTTCTGTTTTCTAGGGAGACTGTGACTTTCACATCCCCTTCAGTCCTTCAAAGAAGGACAATCTCTTCTCCTTTCTTTTCTTTTCATTTATTCTCATCTCCTCTCCTCTTCTCAACTGACAGATGTTCTAAAAATCAACTCACTGACCTGGCTCTGAAGAGCAGTGACCACAGTCAATTCTCAGACTGTGAGTCCATTACACACACTGTCTTATCTGGGCTGTTAGAACTGCTCATCACACACACACACACACACACGCACGCACGTACCTTCATGCACACAGGTGACCACAAATGGTCATTCTCTCCAGTACTTGACTGATGCCTGAAGTGCTCACCATTAAAAAGGAGAGAGAAAGAAAGTGAGGGAGGGTTTACTGGGCCTGGAGAGCTGCTGGATGAGAGAGACATAGAGAGATGGGTCCTGGCCTGTGTCCAATCACTGCAACACTCTCACAGTCATCTGAAGAGGCGAAAGCTATATAGAGCTACGTAGCAGGTTACTGTGTCGAGAACAGCCTCACAATTTAACGTACAGTAATTGAATATTAAAGAAGCTTTTTGAATTGAACTTCAGTTCACTGTGGTTAAACATGTCTTGCACATTGAACCTGAGGGTAACCAACCAGATCGTCCGTGATTAACAAAGTTAATTTCTTCACTGAGCACCAACCCACCCACCCACACAGTGATTAACATGACCATTTACACACTGTTGCTTGGTTAGCCACGTCTGTAATGCTGTGATGCCCAGGCATGCTTCTAACCTGTAGTGACACTCAGTGGGAGGCTACTGTATACAGTAGGTGGGACTCTTCAAGGCTGCTATTAGAGGATGGGAGGAGATTCGGCCTTGAGAGAGGTGGGGGGGGGAGGAGAGAGAGTGAGATAGTGGGGTAGGGAGAGGAGGGAGAGAGAAGAGAGAGTGGGATTGTGGGGTATAGAGAGGAGGGAGATAAGAGAGAGAGTGGGGAGAGAGAGATATAGGAAGTGTGTATGGGGTCATGGGGGCTGATTAAGATCTCTGCACTGCAGCGTCAATGTTTCATTCATGATTAAGTAGAGCTAGTGCACCAATTAGGCCATACACGAATCTCTCTCTCTCTCTCTCTCTCTCTCTCACTCTCTCTCTCTCTCTCCTCTCCACTCTATCTGTCTACACACACACACACACACACAAACACACACTTACACACGCACACTTACACACGCACACGTCCCCGCTGAGGGATGCTGCCACATTGTAATTAGTCATGCTTCACAGGTGAGGTGCTTATTAGTTATTGGGTACTGCTCCGACTGATAACACAACCTGTCATTAGAGTCTGCAGCTTCTCACACACACACACGGCCACACACACACACACACACACACACACACACACACACACACACACACACACGACCACAAACACACACAAACACACACAATAATTTTTCCCTTTATCCAGATGAACACCTGCTCACTTTTGGTTGTTTGAAAAGGAAATAATCTCCAAAATGTCGTTATTTTTTAAACAAGCCTTAGAAAGTTGGTTGCAATTTCAGTTTAATCCACCTGAAAAGACAGAACAAATAATACAACAAATATTGTGGTTAAACTCAAATATACTAATTGATTAAAAAAAAAACTTTTAGAAGAAATGTTTAAAAAAGGTATAATTTTAGTGAATGATATCATAAATAGGACTGGTGGAGTTATGTCACACATGCAGCTAACACAGACATATGCAAATGTCTGCTCTACCCAAAATTACAACCAACTAATTGCAGCAATAGTACAAAAATGGACAAGACAAGTAGAAGGGGAAAAGAGTAAGGAACTTGTATGTCGGCCCTGTATTAAAGAGCATAAATGGTTAAAGAAACGTGTGATAAATAAAAACATACCAATTTCATTTAAGGACCAAAAAACTGACAGCTGTGCCATATAAATTGCAAAGTAGTTGGGAAGAGATTTTGGATGTACCCATTCCATGGCACATGGTTTATGAATTGATACGCAAAACAACGCCGGATTCAAAACATTGAATTTTTCAATATAAATTACTATACAAAATTCTTGCAACTAATAGATGTTATATATATGGGGGATACAATCTTCCCAGCTCTGCAGATTCTGCTGTGAGGAGGCAGAGTCATTAGATCATTTATTTTGGTACTGTCCATACGTAGCTCGTTTTTGGTCACAGGTCCAGGAATGGCTGAAGAATTGCAACATTTGCCTAGAACTAACGCTGCAGACAGCAATACTGGGTGATTTGAAAAGCCATAGTCAATCAATCAATAATATTATAATAATTTTAGCGTAAATGTTTATTTTGAATTTACAATCTGTAGAAGCTATGAGAATAGAAAGCTTCAGTACTTTTGCGAAGCTTCACAACACAGTTGAAAAATATATTGCAAATAGAAATCCAAAATGGATGGTGTTGAGCGATAGATGGGAGGGGTTGAATGGAGCTGAAGGCTGGTGCTAATAACAAGATAACCAATGTAAAACAATCGGGGTCTGTAAAATGTATATAGGCTCAGAACTTATGTGAAATAGCACAGTTACAAATATAAGTCAAATAGATTGTGTCTGTAAAATGTGTATAAGATGTATAAACTGAAGGTAGAAGCCTAAGTGTTATTGTTTATTAGTTTACTCCAATTGGGGAAAGGGTTGTGTATAAGATGTGTATAAGATGTATAAAAAGGGTTGTGTATAAGATGTGTATAAGATGTATAAACTGAAGGTAGAAGCCTAAGTGTTATTGTTTATTAGTTTACTCCAATTGGGGAAAGGGTTGTGTATAAGATGTGTATAAGATGTATAAAAAGGGTTGTGTATAAGATGTGTATAAGATGTATAAACTGAAGGTAGAAGCCTAAGTGTTATTGTTTATTAGTTTACTCCAATTGGGGAAAGGGTTGCGGGGAATAACAAAGGTATATTCTAAAAAAAAGTATGTATATCTACATAGGTATGTGTATGTATATGTGTGTATATGTATGCATATGTGTATGGATACATACATTTACCCTCCAAAATGTCAGGGGGATTGGAAATGATGCAGACAATTACATTGATGGAAGCAACAATCTTTCCGCAATTATAAGGTGATCCACCCCTTAAATAAAAAATAAAAAATAACACACACACACGCAAGCCTTCCCTTTGGCAAATCTGATCATAACTCTATTATCCTGATTCCTGCTTACAAGCAAAAACTTGAACAGAAAGTACCAGTGACACGCTCAATACGTAAGTGGTCTGATGAAGTGAATGCTAAGCTACAGGACTCTTTGACTAGCACAGACTGGAAAGTGTTCCGGGACTCATCCGATAACATTAAGGAGTTTGCCACATCAGTCACCGGCTTCATTAATACTGTAAGTGCATCGACAACCTTGTCCCCACAGTGACTCTAAGTACATGTCCCAACCAGAAGCCATGGATAACAGGCAACATTTGCACTGAGCTAAATGTATGCGGTGCCGCTTTCAATGAGCGGTACACTAATCTGGACACTTATAAGAAATCCCGCTAGGACCTCAGACGAGCCATCAAACAGGCAAGCGTCAATACAGGATTAAGATCGAATCCTAGTACGCCAGCTCTGATGCTTGTTGGGTGGGGCAGGGCTTGCAAACTATCACAGATTACAAAGGGATACCCAGCCATGAGCTGCCCAGTGACGCAAGCCTACCAGATGATCGAAATGCCTTTTATGCTCGAATAGAGGCAAGCAACACTGAATCATTCATGAGAGCACCAGCTGTTCCGGACGACTGTGTGATCTTACTATAAAACAGGTTAACATTTATAAGGCTGCGTGGCGAGATTGATTACCAGGACGTATACTCAGAGCATGCACTGATCAGCTGGCAAGTGTCTTCACTGACATTTTCAACCTCTCCCTGACCCTGTCTAATACCTACTGTATATGTTTCAAGCAGACCACCATTGTCCCTGTGCCCAAGAACGCCAAGGTAACCTGCCTAAATGACTACCACCCCATAGCACTCACATCTGTACCCATGAGATGCTTTGAAAGGCTGATCATGGCTCACATCAACACCATCATCCCAGACCCCCTGCACCCACTCCAATTCGTATACCCCCCCAACAGATCCACAGATGACGCAATCGCTATTGCACTCTACACTGCCCTCTACCACCTGGATAAGAGGAACGCCTATTTGAGAATGTTGTTCATTGACTACAGCGCAGTCTTCAACACCATAGTACCCTCCAAGCTCATCACTAAGCTTAGAACCCTGGGACTGAACAGCTCCCTCTGCAACTGGATCCTGGACTTCCTGAGGGCCGTCCCAAGGTGGTAAAGGGAGGCAACAACACATCTGCCACGCTGTCCCTCAACATGTGTGTGCTTAGTGCCCTCCTGTACTCCCTGTTCACCCACGACTGCTTGGCCGCGCACGACTCCAACACCCTCATTAAGTTTGCTGGCGACATGACGGTGGTAGGCCTGATCAGCGACAATGATGAGACAGCCTATAGGGAGGAGATCAGTGACCTGTCACTGTGGTGCCAGGACAACAACCTTTCCCTTAACGCCAGCAAGACAAAGGAGCTGATCGTGGACTACAGGAAATGGAGGGCCGAGCACACCCCCATCCACATCGACGTGGCTGTAGTAGACCGGGTCGAAAGCTTCATGTTCGTCAGTGTCAACATCAATAAGGAATTAACATGGTCCACATACACCAACAGAGTTGTGAAGAAGGCACGACTTGTCATGGGCCCTCAGATCCTTAAAAAGATATGCAGATGCACCATTGAGAGCATCTTGACTTGCTGCATCACTACTTCGTACGGCAACTGCTTGGCATCCGAACACAAGACACTACAGGGGATAGTGCATACATCACTGGGGCCGAGCTTTGTGCCATCCAGCACCTCTATACCAGGCGGTGTGAGAGGAAGGCCCTAAAGATTCTCAAAGACTCCAGCCACCCAATTCATAGACTGCTCTCTCTGCTACCGCACGGCAAGCGTGACCGATGCACCAAGTTTGTAACCAACAGGACCCTGAACAGCTTCTACCCCCAAGCAATAAGACTGCTAAATAGTTAACCAAATAGCTACCCAGCATATCTGCATTGACCCCCTTTGCACTAACTCACATACCCTACTGCTACTGCTTATCTTCTATCCAGTTGCCTAGTCACTTTATCCCTACCTAAATGTACATATCTACCTCAGTTACCCCTCCAGTCGGTACTGGAACCCTGTGTATATAGCCCTGTTATCGTTAGACATGGTCTATTTATTCCTTGTATTATTATCTTTCTTTTATTTTTCTATTTTTCTTTCTGCAACGTTGGGAAGGGCCCACAATCATTTCACTGTTAGTCTACACCTGTTGATTACAAAGCATGTGACAAATACTATTCTATTTGATTTTGATGCGCGCACACACACACACACACACACACACACACACACACACACACACACACACACACACACACACACACACACACACACACACACACACACACACACACACACACACACACACACACACACACACACAAACACAGAAAGCAGAGAGGAACAGGTCTGGCTGCCAGACTATCCAACACCTGTAGCTCTCAACTACAGCTTATGTATTCCAGTGGTAAGACTATGTGGACCTTTAGTGTCGTATAGATTCTTCACCTCACCGTGCATTTCATCTGGCTCCTAATAGTCCTCTTAGCAGTAAAAGGCGTAATTAAATATAGGGCCTTCACAAAGACACAGTGAGTTCACACAGATTGAGCCGGTTCAAGGCTACATTAATAATGAGTTCACTCAGACAGGGGCTGAGTGCTTCCTCTGACCAGGTTCCATAGGACTCTGGTCAATAGTAGTGCACCACACTCTTAGAAAAAATGGTTCCAAAAGGCTTATTCAGCTGTCCCCATAGGATAACCCTTTTTGGTTCCAGGTAGAACCCTCTTGGTTTCCATGTAGAACCCTCAGTAGAAAGGGGAAACAAAAATGATTCTTCAAAGGGTTCTCTTATGGTAACAGCTGCAACCATGTAGCAAAATACTTGTGTTTCTATCTCCAACATTGCAGTAATATCTAACAATTTACAACAATACACACAAATCTAAAAGTAATATTAGGGCAAGCTATGTCAGAGTCTGAAGTTTAAATATATATACATAAATACAGTATATTACAAAAGTGAGTACACCCCTCACATTTTTGTAAATATTTGAGTATATCTTTTCATGTGACAACACTGAAGAAATGACACTTTGCTACAATGTAAAGTAGTGAGTGTACAGCTTGTATAACAGTGTAAATTTGCTGTCCCCTCAAAATAACTCAACACACAGCCATTAATGTCTAAACCGCTGGCAACAAAAGTGAGTACACCCCTAAGTGAAAATGTCCAAATTGGGCCCAGGGCCTCCGACTCTCTTTCTATTCTGGTTAGAGCGAGTTTGCGCTGTTCTGTGAAGGGAGTAGTACACAGTGTTGTACGAGACCTTCAGTTCCTTGGCAATTTCTCACATGGAATAGCCTTATTTCTCAGAATAAGAATAGACTGACGAGTTTCAGAAGAAAGGTCTTTGTTTCTGGCCATTTTGAGCCTGTAATCAAACCCACAAATGCTCCAGATACTCAACTAGTCTAAAGAAGGCCAGTTTTATTGCTTCTTTAATCAGCACAAGTTTCCAGCTGTGCTAACATAATTGCAAAAGGGTTTTCTAATGATCAATTAGCCTTTTAAAATGATACACTTGGATTAACTAACACAACGTGCCATTGGAGCACAGGAGTGATGGTTGCAGATAATGGGCCTCTGTACGACTATGTAGATAACGAATCAGCCGTTTCCAGCTACAATAGTCATTTACAACATTAACCATGTCTACACTGTATTTCTGATCAATTTGATGTTATTTTAATGGACAAAAAATGTGCTTTTCTTTCAAAAACAAGGACATTTCTAAGTGACCCCAAACTTTTGAATGGTAGTGTACATATGAAACGGGTAAAATCTAACCATTATTAAAGTGACCAGTGTTCCATGTCTATGTATGTATTTAACAGTCTGATGGCCTTGAGATAGAAGCTGTTCTTCAATCTCTCGGTCCCAGCTTTGATACACCTGTACTGACCTCGCCTTCAGGATGATAGCGAGGTGAACAGGCCCTGGCTCGGGTGAGGTCCTTGATGATCTTCTTGGCCTTCCTGTGACACCGGGTGCTGTAGATATCTTGGAGGGCAGGCAGCGTATCTCTGGTAATACGCTTGGCAGACCGCACCACCCTCTGGAGAGCCATACAGACAGGCAGTTCACAGAGACAACATTAGATTAACATGGAGAGATGGAGTGCTAGAGCTGAGAGAGTGATCAGTTGGAGAGAGGTGTAATCAGAGTGACAGACAGAGTTGTAATCAGGTTACACAGAGTGTTGACTGTGCACTCTTCATGACATACATGTTCCCTCTACGCCTGTCTCTCAATTGTTCCTGTTTCCTAGTTTTCCCGGTGTTGACCATTCTGCCTGCCCTGACCCAGAGCCTGCCTGCCATCCTGTACCTTTAACCTATTTATCTAGATTACTGACCTCTGCCTCCCCTTGAGGTGCCTTTGGCCTGCCCCTGTTCGATTAATAAACTGTTGTTACTTCGACGTTGTCTGCTTCTGGTTCTTACCTGAAATGTGCTAAACATAGATATACTGTACACTCATCCACACATAGACACACACACACCAACGTACATGCATGCTAGATACAGTACACATCACAGCTGCTGCTACGTGACTCTTAATATGATTGCTAAATACTGCAAAGCCCTATCATTGTTTGCTCCATGGCTCAGGCAGCCAAGTGGACACAAGGCTGTTTGGCTCATCTCAGTCACAAAGTGGAATAACTTTGCAGCTGTTTCTGATTATTAAGCAATGTCATGCTGGTGGGTAGTAACATTCAAATAAAGCCATGAAAAGAAACAGGCTGAAAAGAGTGGGCAGTTCAGCTTTGTCACTTTAAGCTCAATTACATGAATATCATACCTTGACTAATTATTTATTGACTTAAATCGTTGTGCAACATCATGGGTAAGCTTTGGCCATCGTCTTTCAGCTCCAAAAAGTGTATTTCTACTGGTGTGGGTATGGTAAAACTTGTTCCCTAATCCCCCCTTCTGCAAAACACGTGTAGATATTGTATTATAAATTGTGCCTTCCTGTATTATACTTATACTTATGCTAAAATCTTTATTCTATTCTATTGCTATTTACTTTATGTTCTTATCCTCATCTTATCTTATTGTTGTTGCACACTGAGTTCCGGCGCCGACAGAGATGGCTGCCTCGCTTCGCGTTCCTAGGAAACTATGCAGTTTTTTGTTTTTTTACGTGTTATTTCTTACATTAGTACCCCAGGTCATCTTAGGTTTCATTACATACAGTCGAGAAGAACTACTGAATATAAGAGCAGCGTCAACTCACCATCAGTACGACCAAGAATATGACTTTCTGTGTTCTGCCTTTCACCCAGGACGGATCCTGTGTTCTGCCTTTCACCCAGGACAACGGAATGGATCCCAGCCAAGGTTGATGAAATCCGACCCAAAATCAGAGACGACTTCGTAAAAGAGGGAAACGTAGCGGTCTTTTCTGGTCAGACTCTTTCTGGGAAGACGGGGGCACATGGCGTGCACCACTCCCTTCTGTTCATACTTCAAATGTCGCCAATGTCCAGTCTCTTGACAACAAGGTTGATGAAATTTATTTTGACTCGAAACAAGGGTAGCATTCCAGAGGGACATCAGAGACTGTAACGTCACTGCTTTGCTTCACGGAAACATGGCTCACTAGAGAGACAGAGACGCTATCGGAGTCGGGTCTACAGTCAATCACGGATCAGTCAATCACGGATTGCAAAAAGAAAACCAGCCCCGTCACGGACCAGGATGTCTTGCTCCCATGCAGACTAAATAACTTTTTTGCCCGCTTTGTGGCCGTGCCACTGACACGGCCTGCAACCAAAACATGCGGCCTCTCCTTCACTGCAGCCGAGGTGAGTAAAACATTTAAACGTGTTAACCCTCGCAAGGCTGCAGGCCCAGACGACATCCCCAGCCGCGTCCTCAGAGCATGCGCAGACCAGCTGGCTGGTGTGTTTACGGACATATTCAATCAATCCCTATCCCAGTCTGCTTTTCCCACATACTTCAAGAGGGCCACCATTGTTCCTGTTCCCAAGAAAGCTAAGGTAACTGAGCTAAACGACTACCGCCCGTAGCACTCACTTGCGTCATCATGAAGTGCTTTGAGAGACTAGTCAAGGACCATATCACCTCCACCCTACCTGACACCCAGACCCACTCTAATTTGCTTACCTCCCCAATAGGTCCACAGACGACGCAATCGCAATCACACTGCACACTGCCCTAACCCATCTGGACAAGAGGAATAACTATGTAAGAATGCTGTTCATCGTTACAGCTCAGCATTTAACACCATAGTACCCTCCAAAGTCATCATTAAGCTTGAGACCCTGGGTCTGAACCCTGCCCTGTGCAACTGGGTCCTGGACTTACTGACGGGCCTCCCTCAGGTGGTGAGGGTAGGAAACAACATCTCCACCCCACTGATCCTCAACACTGGGGCCCCACAAGGGTGCATTCTCAGCTCTCTCCTGTACTCCCTATTCACCCATGACTGCATGGTCATGCACGCCTCCAACTCAATCATCAAGTTTGCAGACGACACTATAGTGGTAGGCTTGATTACCAACAATGACGAGACGGCCTACAGGGAGGAGGTGAGGGCCCTCAGAGTGTGGTGTCAGGAAAATAACCTCACACTCAACGTCAACAAAACTAAGAAGATGATTGTGGACTTCAGGAAACAGCAGAGGGAGCAACCCCCTATCCACATCGACGGGATAGCAGTGGAGAAGGTGGAAAGTTTTTAAGTTCCTCGGCCTACACATCACAGACAAACTGAAATGGTCCACCCAGACAGACAGCATGGTGAAGAAGGCGCAACAGCACCTGTCTTGTCACCGAAAACACTCACAAACTTACAGAAGCACAATTGAGAGCATCCTGTCGGGCTGTATCACCGCCTGGTACGGCAACTGCTCCGCCCACAACTGTAAGGCTCTCCAGAGGGTAGTGAGGCCTGCACAACGCATCACCGGGGGAAAACTACCTGCCCTCCAGGACACCTACAGCACCCGATGTCACAGGAAGGCCAAAAAGATCATCAAGGACAACAACCACCTGAGCCATTGCCTGTTCACCCCGCTATTATCTAGAAGGCGAGGTCAGTGCAGGTGCATCAACGCTTGGCTCGAGAGACTGAAAAACAGCTTCTATCTCAAGGTCATCAGACTGTTAGACAGCCATCACTAACACTGAGTGGCAGCTGCCAACATACTGACTCAATCTCTAGCCACTTTAATAATAAAACATTGGATGTAATAAATATACATTATTAAAGTTACACGTGCATGCACACACACACACACACACACACAGAACGCTGTCCCCCTCCACATTTTATTTGTCACTCTAATTGCATTGTCTACATTGGCCACACCTTTGTAACCATGGGACCAGCTGAGATGACCGTTCAGCCTATAAATAGATGGTGGAATCCAGCCAGGCTCTCTGGCCCTCGTCTGCTTGACCTGACCCTCCTCTCCTCTCTCGCTCCTCTCTTTCCGCCTCTCTCTTCCCACCCTGGGTTTCTCTCCTTGGCTCATCTCAGTGTGTGAGATGGGGTTCTGACAGTAGCAGTCACGATCTTAATCAATGAGAGTATCGATGTAGCACTCATCTCTGCTGTACCCGGGGTCAATGAATTGGAACCCCATTCCCACAGAGTCCTTAGACAGTGTGTGTGTGTGTGTGTGTGTGTGTGTGTGTGTGTGTGTGTGTGTGTGTGTGTGTGTGTGTGTGTGTGTGTGTGTGTGTGTGTGTGTGTGTGTGTGTGTGTGTGTGTGTGTGTGTGTGTGTGTGTGTGTGTGTGTGTGTGTGTGTGTGTGTGTGTGTGTGCTTGTGTACGTGTGTCTGTACATGTCCCAGACAATTTCTGTCCACCTAAATAATGTGTTTCAGGACAAGCTTAACCTCGGGAGAGTCCTGCCATCATAGTGTGTAGAAATCCAGTGTCATACATTTATATTAGCTGATGTCTTATGGAACAAGCAGGGGACATTTACAAAGTGTCTAGCAGGATACAGTCGCCATAATGATCAGTTTGGGGAGGCAGAATCTCTTTGGTCATCTAAGATCAGAAGGCTCGGCCGTACATTTACATGTTATATTTCCCTACAGGCCCTGCTCTTTGATTCATCAAAGTATTCACAGGAGTTTTACATCTCAAACTTTGGGCAAATGGAACACTGGTATTTCAATGAGATAAATGATTTACAGCTGAGGGACTCTCGTAGAAGATGTATGAGACCACAGCAGCGAAAAGGGCAACTTGATCATTTGATGATTTTATGGAGGTGATCTGCAGTATCTGGAGTACCATTTGATAAGAGGAGACTTGGCATGGTCAGACGACCAAGGGACTTCTCATTTTGCAGTTTAGTGCAGAGTGATGACATCTGATAAGTGAATAAAAGTGCATTGCACTGAAATAGATCTTTGTATATCTGCATTCTCCAGTTTGGTGTACACCTTCAAAGCAGCGACACGCCACTGAGTTTGTCGCTAGTTGACTGTACTCTTATTACACTTTGATGTCAAAGGCTTTGGCAAACAAATGTCCCTCTTCACTGACAGTGTCACCGGGTAAAGGGTCCCTTTACGGCAGCCCCCCGCACCTCTCTGCTTCAGAGGGGTTGTGTTAAATGCAGAAGACACATTTCTGTTGAACGCATTCAGTTGTACAACTGACTAGGTTTCCCCTTTCCTTTCCTTTCTAAGAGGTCAATTACACCCTCTTCTAACCTCTATAATCCAACATAACCATGCTTACTCTGCCCACTCCGTTGTGAAAGCATAAGCACTTTACATTCTACTTACAAATCTAGCATCATTAATGGTTGGCTGGTAGTGGTACCCCTATTCCCTATAAATAGGCCCAGGTCAAAAGTAGTGCACTATAAGGCCAATAGTGTGCCATTTGGGATGCAGACTCTGTGACTCCCTCACTTCCCTCCTCAGTCAGGAGTAGTTTGAAGAGAGCAGGCGGTTTGTCCATCCACTGAGCATCTGTGCTGACCTCATCGGAGCATCTTCCTAACTCACTCTTTGTGTTACAGTTTTTGATTGCTTAAGCATGATTTTCAAAACAGGGCCCGTGTTTTCAAAACACTACACACAATTAGCACAACCACACACCCAATTAGCAAAACACTACAGATCCTTTGCAAAATTAAACACTCTTGTAAAAACTATACACTTCTTTTTAAAAACCACACTTTGTTACCATATGAAACACACACGTTTCACATTACTATACTCTGTTTGCACGAGTTACACTCTGCTGTGATAAACCTAAAACACTTTTAGCACTTCTACTTCACTATGATTAGAGTAGGCTACTATCAACAAAGTACAAATATAATGTCAATTCACCAAACACTACACAAGACCAATGTTGCAGACTGAAGAAACTCATTTATTCCTCAACACGCCCAAAATGTTGACATGGAGATTCATAATACTGTAACCAAACGTCACTTTACATATTGTAAGATCAAAACAAAAAAATAAAAAATAACTAGACATTGTCTCTTCGCCTAGCTGGATCTGGCCAGAGAATTTCATCAACATCGCAGGTAATGTTGTCATTAGCAAGACACCTTGGAAAGAAACGTCTTGAATGACGAATCCATCCTTGCATTGCTGCTACCTCCACCTGGTCACAGGCCTCCTCCATGGCTTGGATGAGGGGTACCTCAGCCTAGAGACGGAGATCATATACCTTCCACCGCCATGCCGAGAAAAACTCTTCTATAGGGTTGAGGAATGGAGAGTATGGTGGAAGATATAGGACGGTGAAATGTGGATGTTGCTGAAACCAGTTCTGAACCAGACCAGAGCGGTGGAAAGACACATTGTCCCAGACAACAATGTATTGGTCCAAGAATGTAAGTATGAGTGCTGTGTTGTAAGGGCCCATATGGGCATGGCGGTGGAGGACCCCATTCTGTGTAATGGCTGCACAGAGTGTTATATTACCCCCACGTTGCCCTGGGACATTGACTATAGCCCTGTGGCCAATGATGTTTCTTCCCCTCGTTCGTGTTCTCGTCAGGTTGAACCCAGCCTCATCTACGTAAATGAACTCATGCTGGATCTCCTCTCCATCCATTCGTAAAACTCTGAAAAACAGTGTCAGGCAAAATTGTGTAGTTCAGTGTAGATCTAGTATACATATTACAGTACAGTAAAAGATTATGAGACAGTATGCAAGATCACAGTGCTAAAGTGAATACATACCTCTGCATAATCATGCCGCAGTCGTTTCACCCTTTCGGAATTGCGCTCGAAAGGCACTCGATAAATTTGCTTCATTTGAATGTTTTTCTTTAGGATGCGTGCCAGTGTTGAGACCTGATGGATATCGTTGAAAAGGGCGTGGTTATTGACAATGTTAGCTTGGAGCTGCTTGAGTGTTATAGCATTGTTGGCCAAAACCATGTTTACTATCTCCCTCTCTTGCTGTTCTGTGAACATAGGAGGCCTTCCCCCTTGTCGTCCCTGACCCTCAATCCTATGTAGAAAAAAAACAGTATACAATAGTACAGTAATTTCACAGGAAAAGGTAACAGAAGTGCTGATAGTGCATTGAGTACAGTACTGTAAGCAGTTACTGAAACCGTGCAGATGTTTTTGATACGATGATATTTTTACAATACCTATTTTCCAGTCTAAATGTTCTCATCACACTTGCCACTGTATATCGGCTTAGATTTGGCTGTACTCGCAGTCCAGCCTCCCTCAGCGTCAGGCCGTGGTTGACAACATGGTCAACCAGTGATGCGCGGATCTCATTTGTCAGATTCGGTCCTCTTTGAGCACCTTCTTGTCTTCCTCCTCGTCCTCCTCGTTCTCGTCGTCCTTCGTCCTCCTCGTCCTCCTCGTCCTCCTCGTCCTCCTCGTTCTCCTCGTCCTCCTCCTCTTTCTCCTCCTCTTTCCATTGTGCTTGAAGGCCGATGAACTCACCTGCTGCTTTTTATAGTGCTAATACACCTGATTGGTGTGTCTACAATTAAGCAAACGAGTGTTTGCACACCTGATGACTGTGTTGAACCAATAGGTTGGAGGGTGTGGTAATCTGACAGTCAGTGCTTTGGTATTGCAAGGATGTGACTTCATGATAGATTTTTGTGTGTAATATATGTTAAGTGTGTTTAGTGTTTTGCAACAAGTGTGAGGTTGACAATGTGCTTATAGTTGTGCAAATATGGGCTGATGTTTTGCTTCTTGAGTGTAAGGTTTTGCTAATAGTGTACTACTTTTAATTTTAGTGTGTAAGCAATCCAAAAAAACTGTAATAGAGAGCTGTCCAAAGTCAATTGTAACAGTACAAGAAGAAAAACAACTAAATGAGAAGCATTCATTATTGAGCCGTCATTGTTGGTCCTCCTGGTCTTGCCAGAGTGGGAACGCATCAGTAGTTAACGATGGCACCACTACCACAGGTTCTCTCTTGAAGCGTAACTGTGGCTCTAAAGTGATTTGTTATTTATGACTCAATGCAGCGTGGCTTTGTAGGAAACCCAGAAGGCTCAGATAGCTTTCCAAAAAGAACGTGTCTGATGGACTGACTGGTTCCAAGTAAATAATGGTATGGAGGCCGAGGCTGGTTTCCTCTTCAGATCCTTAGTAAACAGCAGATGATGGTTAAAAGCACTCAGCAGAAGTGTGTCACCTCTCTGTACTCAGAAAATTGGTAATTTCTCTGGTGAAAGTGACCATTACTGCTTTCTTCATACTTTCAAGGTAAGTGCCCATCATGTAGACAAGACAACACTGGGGTCATTTCTCTATGTGGCCCCCACCGTGAGCTCGGGTGCATCACAATACTCTTAAGTGGTTTCTTCTCCTCGTCTCCTCTCCTTCATCTGCAAGGATGTGAAAGTACTAACCCGTATGACGCCCAATGCTCGCTGACTGAATGCCCTCCATGGTAATAGCCAATGACATTTCGACATATCACACAGGCTTGGAATGGCAACCAGATGCTGACAACACTGGCATGTCGACGTGTGTGTTTGTGTGATGGTGTGTGTGTTTGTGTGATGGTCTGTGTGTTTGTGTGATGGTGTGTGTGTTTGTGAAGGTCTACGTGTATTTAGGTGTGTCCGTTCAGCTTTTATAGTCTTTTTCTCTCTATTGACACAAGCCATGGCTGTATCCTGCAGATCAAAGAGCACTTAAAAGGCTGGAGGCAAACGTCCACTGAATGCTAAAGTCATGGTTGTGAATGGGGTGCGTGTCATGAATTTAAATCTTATGGCAATCGTACGGGTAATAGGATTCTGTCCCTTTCCCCATCTCCATGGGACTTACATATAGAGCTTTGAAATGCATGAGAGACAGAGGATTTCTATGTGGGAGAACAGTTTTGATCCACAGAAAGCAAGGAAGCACTGTCTTTGCTATGCATTGTAGCATGAGGGTGACGAGAGAGAGAGAGAGAGAGAGAGAGAGAGAGAGAGAGAGAGAGAGAGAGAGAGAGAGAGAGAGAGAGAGAGAGAGAGAGAGAGAGAGAGAGAGAGAGAGAGAGAGAGAGAGAGAGAGAGAGAGAGAGAGAGAGAGAGAGAGAGAGAGAGAGAGAGAGAGAGAGAGAGAGAGAGAGAGAGAGAGAGAGAGAGAGAGAGAGAGAGAGAGAGATTGTGCAAAGCTACAGATTATGACTAAATGGAGGAGAGGTAAATTAATATGTCGAAAATAAACCATAAACCAGCAATGCTATATTATTTTTATTACTTGGCAGAATCAGACAACTAGGTTAAGTTTCTATTTTAGCTTCCCTAATGTCTTTCCTCTAGCTGGGACAAAAAGTTAATCGGTTCCCAGTTATTATACTCTGGGGGAGAAATAATCGTTTTTCTTCTGGAATGAAATGTGTTTTGCACATCTGTAAATGACGAGATGATTGAGGACCTGGCTGTGCTGGAAGCTGGAGTCTGTATTTAAAGCAGTGGTCTGGAGTCCACACACACACACACACACATATACATACATACATATTCAGACACACTACACTCTAGACCACAGACAGAGAAGAGACAGAGTGGGGAAAGTAGAGGGAGGGGAGAGGAGAACAGGGTCTTCTTTAGGGATGTCTGGACAACTAATTCCACTGTCGTTATATAACCATCTTTCTGTGTGTGTTGCTGTGTGAGACAGGCAGTCTTTCAGCACATGAATAGAACTACATCATATGCTGTGAACATTCAGAAAGCATTGATGTATTGAACAAGCTTTCATCTTGCAGGTAGAATTCAGGTCATAGCAAAAGCTTCAAACTATTGCAGATGAAAGGGTGGTCCTACCCTGTGGGGTGTAAAGGACAGCACCTTTCTGGCCTGCTCACACACCAGCACCTCACCTTATGAGGCCCAGAAGCACAGAGAAGCCAGAGACACACACACACAGTGGTGTAAAGTACTTAAGTAAATATACTTTAAAGTACTACTTAAGTTGTTTTTGGGGGTATCTTTACTTTATTTACTATTTATATTTTTGACTACTTTTACTTTTACATCACTACATTCATAATGAAAATTATGTCATTTTTACTCCATACATTTTCCTTGACACCCAAAAGTACTTTTAGCAGGTGTCACGTTCTGACCTTAGTTCCTTTGTTTTGTCTTTTGTTTTAGTATGGTCAGGGCGTGAGTTGGGTGGGTTGTCTATGTTAGTTTTTCTATGATTTTCTATTTCTGTGTTTGGCCTGATATGGTTCTCAATCAGAGGCAGCTGTCAATTGTTGTCCCTGGATGAAAATCATATTTAGGCAGCCTGTTTTCGATTGTGTTTTGTGGGTGGTTCTTTTCAGCATTTGTGTGTCTGCACTAGACAGAACTGTTTCGGTTGTTTGTTTGTTATTCAGTGTTCAGTTTTCATTAAATAAGATGAACACTTGCTGCACTTTGGTCCTCACCTTCTTCCCACGACAGCTGTTACAGCAGGACAGAAAATGCTCCAATTTGCACACTTATAAAGAGAACATCCCTGGTCATCCCTACTGCATCTGATCTGTCGGACTCACTAAACACAAATGCTTTGTTTGTAAATTATGTCTGAGTGTTGGAGCGTGACCCTGGCTATCCGTAAACAAAACAAATTTAATTGTGCCGTCTGGTTTGCTTAAGTTTAAGGAAGTTTATATTATTTGTACTTTTACTTTTGATACTTAACTATATTTTAGCAACTACATTTACTTTTGACATTTGTGTATATTTAAAACCAAATACTTTAAGACTTTTATTCAAGTAGTATTTTACTGGGTGACTTTCACTTTTACTTGAGTCATTTTCTATTAAGGTATCTTTACTTTTAATCCAGTATGAGAATTGAGTACTTTTTCCACCACTGCACGCACACACACACACACACTCACACGCACACACATACGCACACAACTTTCCCAGGGGAACAGCTTTAATCCCAGAGGTTCTCCCTCCAGCTATTTAGAACTGTGTGAGGGAACCGGTCTCTAACAGGTCTGTGAGGTCTGGGTATATGGCATGCAAACCATCGGAAAATGGAGCCGCCACACTATGACACAGGCTAGAACCTGCCTCCTCTTTATGAGTCAATCCATCGAACTACGACCTGTCAAGAGTCATAACTCAACAAATACATACACTTCATGTCCAAAAATATGTGGACACCTGCTCGTCGAACATCTTATTCCAAAATCATGTGTCACGCCCTGGTCTTAGTATTTTGTGTTTTCTATATTTTATTTGGTCAGGCCAGGGTGTGACATGGGTTTATTTTGTGTTGTGTTTATGTATGGGGGTTTTTCGTAGGTTTTGGGATTGTGGCTTAGTGGGGTTTTCTAGCAAAGTCTATGGTTGCCTGAGGCGGTTCTCAATCAGAGGCAGGTGATTCTCGTTGTCTCTGATTGGGAACCATATTTAGGTAGCCATATTCTTTGAGTGTTTGGTGGGTGATTGTTCCTGTCTCTGTGTTTATTGTCACCAGATAGGCTGTATAGGTTTTCACGGTCCGTTTGTTGTTTTTGTATTATCGTGTTTCTTTGTCATTAAACATGTATCGTATTAACCACGCTGCATTTTGGTCTGACTCTCCTTCGACGGAAGAAAACCGTAACATCATGGGCATTTATATAGATTTGGTCCCGCCTTTGCTGGTACCACAGCTTCCACTGTTCTAGGAAGGCTTTCCACTAGATGTTGGAACATTGCTGCGAGGACTTGCTACCATTCAGCCACAAGAGCATTAGTGAGGTCGGGCATGGATGTTGGGTTGATTAGGCCTGGATCGTAGTCGGCGTTCAAATTCATCCCAAAGGTGTCCGATGGGGTTGAAGTCAGGGCTCTATGCAGGCCAGTCAAGTTCTTCCACACCGATCTCGACAAACCATTTCTGTATGGACCTCGCTTTGTTCCTACTGAAACAGGAAAAGGCCTTCCTCAAACTGTTGCCACAAAGTTGGAAACACAGAATAATCTAGAATGCTGTAGCATTAAGATTTCCCATAACTGGAACTAAATTGGCACAATGCATTGGGGCAGGTAGCATTCGCCAAAACCAGATACGTCCGTTGGACTGCTAGATGGTGAAGCGTGATTCACTGTTCCAGAGTCCAATGGCGGAAAGCTTTACACAGCTTGAGCTGACGCTTGGAATTGCGCATAGTGATTTTAGGCTTGTGCGGCTGCTTGGCCATGGAAACCCATTTCATGAAGCTCCAGACAAACAGTTATTGTGCTGACGTTGCTTCCAGAGGCAGTTTGGAACTCGGTAGAGAGTGTTGCAACCGAGGACAGATGATTTTTTTCAGCAATCAGCTGTCCCGTCATGTTAGCTTGTGTGGCCTACCACTTCGCGGCTGAGCCATTGTTGCTCCTAGACATTTCCACTTCACAATAACAGCACTTACAGTTGTCCGGGGCAGCTCTAGCAGGGCAGAAATTTGACGAATTGACTTGTTGGAAAGGTGGCATCCTATGACAGTGCCACGTTTAAAGTCACTGGCCTCTTCAGTAAGGCCAGTCTACTGCTAATGTTTGTCTATGGAGATTGCATGGCTTTGTGCTCGATTTTATACACCTGTCAGCAACGGGTGTGGCTGACCTAGCCAAACCCACTAATTTGAAGGGATGTCCACATACTTTTGTATATATAGTGTACATGTACATACAAAATATATGAGGAAAAGGTCAAACAAAGAAGAATCACAGAGCTGAATAATATCCTTGACTCCAATAATGTTTCCCCTCCAAATCTTAATACAATCATTCTTAATGTCCCCGGACAGTGGTCAAAAACCTGTTAAGAACATTTCTTTGACCACCGCGGACAGTCAATTGCCCTCCAATTCCACTTTGAATCTCACGCATGATAACAAAAGACAGAGAGCTATGATTAGCCATGGTGTGTAGAGAGGCTTTAGTTAAAGGGGGAAATTAGCTCTTAACAAGAGGAGAGAATAGGGAGCGTGTGTAGGGCATTTGTACCACTCAGTACCACTGCAAAATGAGTCTATGTAATTCCTCTATTTACATAAGGGGTCATAATGGGCGCGCAACTCCATTAATCTTCCCCCAATTTAATTAATATTTGTGGTGACAGGACATTTCCTGTAGGAACCATTATTATATAACACTGCTGAGGAAACAGGCCAGGGCAGAGCAGGCTAATAAGCACTGAGCCTATAGTTAGTTGATGATATGGAGTGAAGCTAAATACAAATAAATTAAAAACAAAATATATATTTTTAAGTGAGCATATAGTCGAAAAAGAAAGGAAATTCCCATTTTTCCAGTTTACTCATATTTGCTTAAATTGGTTAGTGTTTTTTTCTTCCCTCTGGAAAATCAGCTGTTAATATTAAAAAAATAATAAGCACTACATTCATTCAGTTGCCATTTGTCATTATTGTTTACTATTACTTATTTGTTATTGCTGTGTTGTGCTGTATTACAATGCTGTATTTAAATGTTGCATAATCACCTTCCGGTGTAAAAACTATGGAAATTAAAAACAAAGTGAGTGAGAATAGTGGTACTTGTGAATTTCCTTGATAGGCATTGGTTTGAAGTCGAAAAATCAAGGAAATTCACGAGTACCACAATGCCTATTCCAACCATGCTCTACAAAGGTTTTCCATCACACAGCTTTGACCTACTACAGTAGCTATGTTGCTATTGTACTTCAAATGATGTGTAGGCAGGTTGCTTAGGATTCAATCCTTCTCAAACAGTCATTGTCAGAAATGCTACAAAAAGGCTTCATCATTGTTTCTTAATGGACAGAAATGTGCACTTTATGGATGTTCAAGTCTGGTTTTAATCTAGCGTCTAGAATTTGAGCTAGGTAGCCGCAAGAAATACTCTTAAAACTCAATTGCGAATGACCCTGTTAGAAAAATCCAGAATGTGGTTCTCGGTAACGGACAGACAGCTCATGACAAGGGGCGGGAGTCTATTGTTTATCTTCATTCAAGTTGATTTGCTCATTTTCACCGAGATTGGTGTCAAATTGGCTTAGATATGAGAGTAGGGAGATTTGAATTTAACATATTTGAATTCCACCAATACCTATATAGACACATCCATTGTCACATCTATAATGTCAATGAGTGAAGCTAGCTGGGTAAGGAATAGAACTTGATGTCAATGGTATGGAGTGAAGCTAGCTAGTCAAGCTAAGGAACTTGATGTCAATGGTATGGAGTGAAGCTAGCTAGTCAAGCTAAGGAACTTGATGTCAATGGTATGGAGTGAAGCTAGCTAGTCAAGCTAAGGAACTTGATGTCAATAGTATGGAGTGAAGCTAGCTAGTCAAGCTAAGGAACTTGATGTCAATGGTATGGAGTGAAGCTAGCTAGTCAAGCTAAGGAACTTGATGTCAATGGTATGGAGTGAAGCTAGCTAGTCAAGCTAAGGAACTTGATGTCAATGGTATGGAGTGAAGCTAGCTACTCAAGCTAAGGAACTTGATGTCAATAGTATGGAGTGAAGCTAGCTAGTCAAGCTAAGGAACTTGATGTCAATGGTATGGAGTGAAGCTAGCTACTCAAGCTAAGGAACTTGATGTCAATGGTATGGAGTGAAGCTAGCTAGTCAAGCTAAGGAACTTGATGTCAATAGTATGGAGTGAAGCTAGCTAGTCAAGCTAAGGAACTTGATGTCAATAGTATGGAGTGTGCTGCTTCAAGTGTGAAGAACATCTGGAGCTTTTGCTCATCCGATTTAGAATACCTCATGTTAAACTGCGGACTCTTTTATCTACTAATAAAGTTCTCATCCGTAACTATTTGTTATTTAACTAGGCAAGTCAGGTAAGAACTCATTTTTATTTACAATGACGGCCTACACAGGCCAAACCCGGATGACGCTGGGCCAATTGTGCACCACCCTATGGGACTCCCAATCGCGGCCGGTTGTGATACAGCCTGGATTCGAACCAGGGTGTATGTAGTGACACCTCTAGCACTGAGATGCAGTGCCTTCGACCGCTGCACCACTCGCTGCGTCACGGGCTTCATCAATAAGTGCAGACAAGAAAGCCCACCACGACCAGACATTAAGACAAAACATACAAGATGAACTGGCACAGAGAGACAGGAAACACAGGGATAAATACACTGGGGAAAATAAGTGACACCTGGAGGGGGTGGAGACAATCACAGGTGAAACAGATCAGGGCGTGACATATACAGTGGTGCAAAAATGTATTTAGTCAGCCACCAATTGTGCAAGTTCTCCCACTTAAAAAAATGAGAGAGGCCTGTAATTTTCATCATAGGTACACTTCAACTATGGCAGACAAAATGAGGGAAGAAAATCCAGAAAATCACATTGTAGGATTTTTAATTAATTTATTTGCAAATGATGGTGGAAAATAAGTATTTGGTCAACTACAAACAAGCAAGATTTCTGGCTCTCACAGACCTGTAACTTCTTTTTAAAGAGGCTCCTCTGTCCTCCACTCGTTACCTGTATTAATGGCACCTGTTTGAACTTGTTATCAGTATAAAAGACACCTGTCCACAACCTCAAACAGTCACACTCCAAACTCCACTATGGCCAAGACCAAAGAGCTGTCAAAGGACACCAGAAACAAAATTGTAGACCTGCACCAGGCTGGGAAGACTGAATCTGCAATAGGTAAGCAGCTTGGTTTGAAGAAATCAACTGTGGGAGCAATTATTAGGAAATGGAAGACATACAAGACCACTGATAATCTCCCTCGATCTGGGGCTCCACGCAAGATCTCACCCCGTGGGGTCAAAATGATCACAAGAACGGTGAGCAAAAATCCCAGAACCACACGGGGGACCTAGTGAATGACCTGCAGAGAGCTGGGACCAAAGTAACAAAGCCTACCATCAGTAACACACTACGCTGCCAGGGACTCAAATCCTGCAGTGCCAGAAGTGTCCCCCTGCTTAAGCCAGTACATGTCCAGGCCTGTCTGAAGTTTGCTAGAGAGCATTTGGATGATCCAGAAAAAGATTGGGAGAATGTCATATGGTCAGATGAAACCAAAATATAACTTTTTGGTAAAAACTCAACTCGTCGTGTTTGGAGGACAAAGAATGCTGAGTTGCATCCAAAGAACACCATACTTACTGTGAAGCATGGGGGTGGAAACATCATGCTTTGTGGCTGTTTTTCTGCAAAGGGACCAGGACGACTGATCCGTGTAAAGGAAAGAATGAATGGGGCCATGTATCGTGAGATTTTGAGTGAAAACCTCCTTCCATCAGCAAGGGCATTGAAGATGAAACGTGGCTGGGTGTTTCAGCATGACAATGATCCCAAACACACCACCCGGGCAACGAAGGAGTGGCTTCGTAAGAAGCATTTCAAGGTCCTGGAGTGGCCTAGCCAGTCTCCAGATCTCAACCCCATAGAACATCTTTGGAGGGAGTTGAAAGTCCGTGTTGCCCAGCAACAGCCCCAAAACATCACTGCTCTAGAGGTTATATAACAAAGTATTGAGATAAACTTTTGTTATTGACCAAATACTTGTTTTCCACCATAATTTGCAAATAAATTCATAAAAAATCCTACAATGTGATTTTCTGGATTTTTTCCCCTCATTTTGTCTGTCATAGTTGAAGTGTACCTATGATGAAAATTTACAGGCCTCTCTCATCTTTTTAAATAGGAGAACTTGCACAATTGGTGGCTGACTAAATACTTTTTTGCCCCACTAAACGTACATATATTAGAAAAATAAAACATTTTGTAAATAATATGATTAATATTATTTTAAACACTTCTACATTAATGTGGATGCTACCATAATTACGGATCATTTTGAATCAATCAATTCAAAACAAATCAAACTGTATTTGTCACATGTGCCAAATACAACAAGTGTATACCTTACTGTGAATGGTTACTTACAAGCCCTTAACCAACAGTGCAGTTCAAGAAGAGTTAAGAAAATATTTACCAAATAAACTAAAGTAAAAAATAAGAAGAAGTAACACAATAACATAACAATAACGAGGCTATATACAGGGGGTACCGGTACCGAGGCAGTGTGCGGGGGTACAGGTTAGAGGTCATTTGTACATGTAGGTAGGGGTGAAGTGACTATGCATAGATAATAAACAGAGAGTAGCAGTAGTGTACAAAACATAACCCACACACGCATTCTAACACAACACATGCATACACATTACACACACGTACACACACTTTTACACTACATTAGGTAGTGTAAAACTACACTCTCTTTTTACTCTTATTATTATCTATGCCTAAATGTGCATCTTAACCCTGCCTAAATGTACATATCTACCTCAAATACCTTGTACCTCTGCACATTGATCTGGTACTGGTACTCCCTGGTATATAGCTCCATTCTTATGTATTTCATGTTATTCCTCATGTGTTACTATAATTATTATTATTTATTTTACTCTGCGTCATTGGGAAGGGCTCATAAGGAAGCATTTCACAGTAAAGTCTAAAGCTAGATCCATTATCAAGAAGTTTGGACCTCTTGGTGTAATGATTAAGGTGTTGGCTTGATAGTAGCTGGACCTGGGTTCAAGTCCCAGTTGGGGCTACCACCTGAATTTGCTGCAATATATTCCTCACAGTACACTAAATCCAGCGCTATTTTTGCTGCTTCTTCAGTCAAAGAAAAAGGGATCATTCTCTTATCCTCCTTGAGGGCTTTGTGTTTGTTCCCTGGTAATACGGGTTAAAGTCTCTCAGCTCTACATGAAAAGAATCATCAGTCGGTAACAGCAGATCAGTAGTCTCAGGCCTGCTCAACCCCTTGGCAGTCAAAAGCTGGTTGTCATGCACGATGGGAAGTGACATGTATTGTTGCATTGTGGCTAAGAGGTGATGACACTGACAGGCAGTGTTATGTTGTTGACAACAGGATCTCTCTATGGAGAGATGAGACAGGAGAGGGGATATTGCTGGTGTTGAGCCCAGAAGCAGTGCTTATCTGTACAGATTACCTCCACATGAGTCTCCGACTCCGTCTTAAATGTCATTTAGTGTCGCCCAAATGTAGTACACTACTTTTGACTGAGCCTATGTGGCTGCCAAAAGTAGTGCACTTAATATAGGGTGTCATTTGTAATTTGTCCTGAAACTTATGACAACATACTCTAAAATGAAGTATCCTATGCCAAAAAACAAGCAACTCCCCCACACTCGGGAATGGGTCAGACTGGAGTTCTGTAGAATGAGGTTCCTTGGTGATATTTGGTGTCTAGACACATCTACATGACCACACTTGACTACTGTGACGGAAAAGTCTCTCCCGAGACACATACACGCCCCTTCGATGTAGAAACGATAGTGCTTGGCTTACAGAAGTTCCACCATCTTGTCGTGCATAGAAAAGAGTGCGACCAGAGAGTGTACATTCTTCGAGACTGTGTTTAACACAAACAAAAGGCGGACCGCAAACATACCATTGTGTGGTGATGGGCAGATCTATTTGACATGGCTCACACCCTGACCGCTGTCATCCAGAAGGCGAGGTCAGTACAGGTGCATCAAAGCTGGGACCGAGAGACTGAAAAACAGCTTCTATCTCAAGGCCATCAGACTGTTAAACAGCCACCACTAACATTGAGTGGCTGCTGCCAACACACTGTCAATGACACTGACTCAACTCCAGCCACTTTAATAATGGGAATTGATGGGAAATGATGTAAATATATCACTTGCCACTTTAAACAATGCTACCTTATATAATGTTACTTACCCTACATTATTCATCTCATATGCATACGTATATACTGTACTCTATATCATCGACTGCATCCTTATGTAATACATGTATCACTAGCCACTTTAACTATGCCACTTGGTTTACATACTTATCTCATATGTATATACTGTACTCGATATCATCTACTGTATCTTGCCTATGCTGCTCTGTACCATCACTCATTCATATATCCTTATGTACATATTCTTTATCCCCTTACACTGTGTATAAGACAGTAGTTTTTTGGAATTGTTAGTTAGATTACTTGTTCGTTATTACTGCATTGTCGGAACTAGAAGCACAAGCATTTCGCTACACTCGCATTAACATCTGCTAACCATGTGTATGTGACAAATAAAATTTGATTTGATTTGGCCTGTCTGTCACGTTCTGACCTTAGTTCCTTTTTTATGTCTTTATTTTAGTTGGTCAGGGTGTGAGTTGGGGTGGGCATTCTATGTTGTTTTTCTGTTTTGTTCTGTTATATTTCTATGTGTTTGACCTAGTATGGTTCTTAATCAGAGGCAGGTGTCAGTCGTTGTCTCTGATTGGGAGCCATATTTAGGTAGCCTGTTTTCTATTTTGTTTTGTGGGCAGTTGTATCCTGTGTTAGTGGTTTCACCATACGGGACTGTTTCGGTTGTTTGCGTTTGTTATTTTGTTCAGTGTGGTGTTGATTTATTAAATATATCATTATGGACACTTACCACGCGGCACATTGGTCTGATCCTTGCTACTCCTCCTCTGAAGAAGAGGAATTCTGTTACACTGTCATACAGTACACACACACACACACGCACACACAAGCACATACACACCCACACCGGTTTCCTTGGATACAAAGAACAAGACTTGTTTACTTCTTCAGCACCATATGCATAGCCACTTTAACTCTAGTAGCTACATGTACATGTTACATTGACTCTGTACCGGTACCCCTTGAACAGTGGCTTGCGAAAGTATTCACCCCCCTTGGCATTTTTCCTATTTTGTTGGCTTACAACCTGGAATTAAAATCGATTTTTGGGGGGGATGTATCATTTGATTTACACAACATGCCTACCACTTTGAAGATGCAAAATATTTTTCATTGTGAAACAAACAAGAAATAAGACATAAAAACTGAACTCGAGTGGGCATAACTATTCACCCCCCCAAAGTCAAAACTGTCACGTCCTGACCTTAGTTCCCTTTTTATGTCTCTATTTTAGTTTGGTCAGGGCGTGAGTTGGGGTGGGCATTATACAGTATGTTTTTGTTCTATGTGTTATAGTTCTATGTGTTTGGCCTGGTATGGTTCCCAATCAGAGGCAGCTGTTAATCATTGTCTCTGATTGAGAACCATACTTAGGCAGCCTGTTTTCCCACTATGGGTGGTGGGTAGTTGTTTTCTGTGTCTGTCTTTCACCATACAGAACTGTTTCGATTTTCACTGTTTCACTTTGGTTATTTTGTATTCAGTGTTCAGTTATATTGAATTAAAATGGACACTTACCATGCTGCATTTTGGTCTTATCTTTCCTACTCCTCATCAGATGAAGATGATCATTACAAATACTTTGTAGAGACACCTTTTGCAGCAATTACAGCTGCAAGTCTCTTGGCGTATGTCTCTATAAGCTTGTTGGTGTACAGCAATATTTAAGTCATACCACAGATTCTCAATTGGATTGAGGTCTGGGCTTTGACTAGGCCATTCCAAGACATATACATGTTTCCCCTTAAACCACTCGAGTGTTGCTTTAGCAGTATGCTTAGGGTCATTGTCCTGATGGGAGGTGAACCTCTGTCCCAGTCTCAAATCTCTGGAAGACTGAAACAGCTTTCTCTCAATAATTTCCCTGTATTTAGTGCCATCCCTCATTCCTTCAATTCTGACCAGTTTCCCAGTCCCTGCGTGTGAAAAACATGGTGTTCTCTGGGTGAAGAGAGGTGTTGGGTTTGCGCCAGACATAGCATTTTCCATGATGGCCAAAAAGCTCAATTTTAGTCTCATCTGACCAGAGTGCCTTCTTCCATATGTTTGGGGGGTCTCCCATGTGCATTTTGGACAATTTTTTTCTTTAAGCAATGGCTTTTTTTCTGGCCACTCTTCCATAAACCCCAGCTCTGTGGAGTGTACGGCTTAAGGTGGTCCTATGGACAGCTTTGCAGCTCCTTCAGGGTTATCTTTGGTCTCTTTTTTGCCTCTCTGATTAATGCCCTCCTTGCCTGGTCCGTGAGTTTTGGTGGGCGGCCCCCTCTTGGCAGGTTTGTTGTGGTGCCATATTCTTTCAATTTTTTTAATAATGGGTTTAATGGTGCTCTTTGCGAAGTTCAAAGTTTCTGATATTTTTTCTTCACCCAACCCTGATCTGTACTTCTCCACAACTTTGTCCCTGACCTGCTTGGAGAGCTCCTTGGACTTCATAGTGCCGCTTGCTTGGTGGTGCACCATTCTTAGTGGTGTTGCAGACTCTGGGGCCTTTAAGATCAGGTGAATACAGTGGGGAGAACAAGTATTTGATACATGCTGATTTTGCAGGTTTTCCTACTTACAAAGCATGTAGAGGTCTGTAATTTTTATCATAGGTACACTTCAACTGTGAGAGACAGAATCTAAAACAAAAATCCAGAAAATCACATTGTATGATTTTTAAGTAATTAATTAGCATTTTATTGCATGACATAAGTATTTGATACATCAGAAAAGCAGAAATTAATATTTGGTACAGAAACCTTTGTTTGCAATTACAGAGATCATACGCTTCCTGTAGTTCTTGACCAGGTTTGCACACACTGCAGCAGGGATTATGGCCCACTCCTCCATACAGACCTTCTCCAGATCCTTCAGGTTTCAGGGCTGTCGCTGGGCAATACGGACTTTCAGCTCCCTCCAAAGATTTTCTATTAGGTTCAGGTCTGGAGACTGGCTAGGCCACTCCAGGACCTTGAGATGCTTCTTACGGAGCCATTCCTTAGTTGCCCTGGCTGTGTGTTTCGGGTCAATGGCATGCTGGAAGGTTGTTGGCCAAGATCTCGCGATACATGGCCCCATCCATCCTCCCTTCAATACGGTGCAGTCGTCCTATCCCCTTTCCAGAAAAGCATCCCCAAAGAATGATGTTTCCACCTCCATGCTTGACGGTTGGGATGGTGTTCTTGGGGTTGTACTCATCCTTCTTCTTCCTCCAAACACGGCGAGTGGAGTTTAGACCAAAAAGCTCTATTTTTGTCTCATCAGACCACATGACCTTCTCCCATTCCTCCTCTGGATCATCCAGATGGTCATTGGCAAACTTCAGATGGGCCTGGACATGCGCTGGCTTGAGCAGGGGGACCTTGCGTGCGCTGCAGGATTTTAATCCATGACAGCGTAGTGTGTTACTAATGGTTTTCTTTGAGACTGTGGTCCCAGCTCTCTTCAGGTCATTGACCAGGTCCTGCCGTGTAGTTCTGGGCTGATCCCTCACCTTCCTCATGATCATTGATGCCCCACGAGGTGAGATCTTGCATGGAGCCCCAGACCGAGGGTGATTGACCGTCATCTTGAACTTCTTCCATTTTCTAATAATTGCACCAACAGTTGTTGCCTTCTCACCAAGCTGCTTGCCTATTGTCCTGTAGCCCATCCCAGCCTTGTGCAGGTCTACAATTGTATCCCTGATGTCCCTACACAGCTCTCTGGTCTTGGCCATTGTGGAGAGGTTGGAGTCTGCTTGATTGAGTGTGTGGACAGGTGTCTTTTATACAGGTAATGAGTTCAAACAGGTGCAGTTAATACAGGTAATGAGTGGAGAACAGGAGGGCTTCTTAAAGAAAAACTAACAGGTCTGTGAGTGCCGGAATTCTTACTGGTTGGTAGGTGATCAAATTCTTATGTCATGCAATAAAATGCAAAGTAATTACTTAAAAATCATACAATGTGATTTTCTGGATTTTTCTCTCACAGTTGAAGTGTACCTATGATAAAAATTACAGACCTCTACATGCTTTGTAAGTAGGAAAACCTGCAAAATCGGCAGTGTGTCAAATACTTGTTCTCCCCACTGTATATACTGAGATCCCGTGACAGATCATTTGACACTTTATTTAACTAATTATGTGACTTCTGAAGGAAATTGGTTGCACCAGATCTTATTTAGGGGCTTCATAGCACTTTTCCATTTTTTATGTTTTCAAATTTTGTGAAACAAGTTATTTTTTAAATTTCACTTCACCAATTTTGACTATTTTGTGTATGTCCATTACATGAAATCCAAATAAAAATCGATTTAAATTACATGTTGTAATGCAACAAAATAGGAAAAACGTCAAGGGTGGTGAATACTTTTACACTGTATATAGCCTCGCTACTGTTATTTTACTGCTGCTCTTTAACTATTTGTTATTTCTCACTTATTTCTTTCTATTAAAACTGCATTGTTGGTTAAAGGATTGTAAGTGAACATTTCACTGTAAAGTCTGCCTGTTGTATTCGGCGCATGTGACAAATAACATTTTATTTTATTTGATACAAACCACAAACACATCCATGCTAATGTGTGATCAGTGCTGATTTAAACTGCAATAGTGTGTTTTTCTGCTGTAAATACTTCCACCAACAAAACCATTAGGAAAAGCCAATTACAGTGAGAATGATTAGCAATGTTTCTCTCTCTCATTTTCTGCTTTCCTCAGCAGCTGTTCAGCCTGCTCTGTCTGATATGAATCATGTTAGAGCCAGATGCTCTATACCACTGGATTGATTAGGGAGTAATGGCTCAGCGCAGAGCAGTAGTAGTGTGTGTGTGTGGGGTGTGTGTCCGTGTGCATGCGTGCATTGTCACGGCCGTCAAAAGAAGTGGACCAAACGGCAGTGTGGTGAGCGTACATTTTCTTTTACTTGAAAATGTCGCCAACAAAACAACAAACAAAAGCAACAACCGTGAAGCTTACAGGGCTATAGTGCCACAAACAAAGTTAACTACCCACACTGAAAGGAGGGAAAAGGGCTACCTAAGTATGAATCCCAATCAGAGACAACGATAGACAGCTGTCCCTGATTGAGAACCATACCCGGCCAAAACATAGAAATAAAGAAACCTAGAAAACAAAAAATAGAATGCCCACCCCACATCACACTCTGACCTAACCAATAAAATGTCTCTCTAAGGTCAGGGCGTGACATGCATGGTGTTATGAATCTGCACAATGTGCGTGTATAGGAGTTGCCAAGGCATTCACGAAGGAATTCACAATCCATTGGGAACAGGTTAAAGTGTCTTTTAGGTGTTCCAACATTCCCAACACATATTCCCTCTAGGGCTGTCATTCACTTACCCTTCTGTGGGAATGTTTTCCTCATCAGCCTACATTAGTATTCAAGCACACTACTTTTTTAGCATTGAACGACAACACCCGACAACACCAAGGTTATCTATGGGTGTGGTCGTAAATTCAATCTGGAGTGCTGGAGTGAGCTCAGAGTGCACTCTGTGTGTTCGTAAATTCAGAGCGTTGTCATATTGTCCATTCATAAGTTCAGAGCGTTTTGCTGTCAGAGCGTCCAGAGCACACTAATGGATGCTCTGCCCGAGAAGTAGGGTTGATCCAAGCATTTTGACCTCACAACAGCAGTCAAGCAACCAAGCTACCTGGCTAACGTTGGCTAGCTACTTCCAGACACAAATGAGAGAACATCTCACTCTGACCATTTTTCTCTCCCTAGCATAGCTGGTTAGGCTGTTTCATGTTATCCAGTGCTGTGCTGCTTGCAACAATTTAAGCTTTCATGCTGACATTTACTGACACCAGTCATATTCAACGGATGTTGAGCGTTCTTAAAATTGAACATTTTCAAATTGATTCTGCGCTCTGGCACACTCAGACGAGAGTGCTCTGAAATCAGAGTAGAGGCCCAAAGAACATTTACAAACGCACCCTATGTCTCTCTAGCTATAGCTCTATAATCATAGTCATTCTAATTCTATGCCTATAACACCCAAGTCATCCAGTCATCCACCGTTGGTCAGTTCAGATATGACTGTATAGTGTGAAGCTGAAATACTGGAGTGGCCGTTTGAGGAAGCGTAGTGTGTGTGTGTGTGTGTGTGTGTGTGTGTGTGTGTGTGTGTGTGTGTGTGTGTGTGTGTGTGTGTGTGTGTGTGTGTGTGTGTGTGTGTGTGTGTGTGTGTGTGTGTGTGTGTGTGTGTTTTGTGTGTACTGTAGATAGAGGCTGGAGGAAGGGAAGGAGATGTTTTACAGGGATAGAGAGAGGGATGGAAATGAACAGGGAGGTGTAAATTGCCAGTCTGCTTTATGGGACCGGCCCCAAAGTAAGCTAGGAGAAATGGAAGAGGAGTGGAAGGGGGGTGTTATGGCCTGTGAAGGGGCTAAACTGCCCCATTCCACTTCTCACAGATGGGGCTCATGCAAAACAGGACCGTTTCTTCTCCAGCCTCCCAGGCTAAAAGCCCCATTGATCCAACATGTTACTTTACAGAGCAGGGAGAGAGAGACAGGGATATAGGAGGGTGGATAAGGAGTGATATAAAGTAGTACATGGGGGGTAGGAGAGGGATTGCAGGGTAAAGGGAAGTCAAGGCAGGAGTTCAGGGGCATGCAAATTAGCAGCAACACAAGACCTTGGACTGGAGAACACTGTGTGGGCTCAGGTGGAAGTTGCCTCAAAACATTGAGAAATAGCATTGCTTTCGCAACTAATTAGGAACATCAGGTTAGCTTACCGTATTCTGTTCTCACCCAGGGGTTTTGAAGAGTGTTGAACGTTCTGCCTCAGTGGTTTCCTGTGGTGTCTCATCAACTGCCACCCGGGACAATACAGCCCACAGCTACACTCGTAGCGCATTACTCACATTACACCAGATTCACACCTTCTAAGATGCCATGTTTTATTCATCTCTAGAGATTAGGCGTCTATAAAGACATCGAGCCGTTGCCTTGGGAGACAAACATGGAAATGAAATGATTACGCATCTTAATCAGCCTTGTTATCTCCACTGCCCAGTTATCTTCAATCCCTAGTACACATGGATGTATGTGGATAGTGTTCCCTATCTAATGCACTCTAATCAGTCCACACAACACACATATGTACACGCACAAACAGACGTATGCATGTACAGACAGACACAAACATATTCCTTTTTGATATTGGTTGGGTGGAGATAGTTGTTGGTAAGCAATGCCGACAGTATCTGCGGTATCCTGTGTGTGTGTGTGTGTGTGTGTGTGTGTGTGTGTGTGTGTGTGTGTGTGTGTGTGTGTGTGTGTGTGTGTGTGTGTGTGTGTGTGTGTGTGTGTGTGTGTGTGTGTGTGTGTGTGTGTGTGTGTGTGTGTGTGTGTGTGTGTGTGTGTGTGTGTGTGTGTGTGTGTGTGTGTGTGTGTGTGTCAATCAGGGCCTCTCGCTGCCCCATTGGTATGCAGGTCTGCTTATCCCCCTGAGGACAGTGGGAGTGTGAGATAAGGTGCGTGTGTCTATGCATGCTTGCATAGACATACAGGATACCTCAGGATACTGTCGGCATTGCTTATCAACATCAATCTCCACCCAGCCATGGAATACTAAAAAGTATATGTTTATGTGTCTGTCCATGTGTGTGTCTGTCCGTGTGTGTGTGTGTGTGTGTGTGTGTGTGAGTGAGGATCTAAGGGCAGCCCATGATATGTGGTCAATCTCTGGCTGTAACCATGCTCCCCTCTCCCCTCCTCTGACCGTGGTCTGGTTCCCTGTACAGGATGGATGAAAGGAAGAACGAAGAGGTCTGTTATCTCTTATTGTAAATCTGTGCTTCTGCAGACCTCTCCTCTGTGTTCAGTATTGAAGACATGTTTCTTCTCTACAACTCTCCAACACCACTCTGCCCTCACCCTTTCAAAAACTCGAACAACATATATTTCCCTCCCTCCCTCCCTCTCTCCTGCTCCTTCACCTCTCCCCTCTCTATTTTATCCTGTTTTTACTCAGGAGTGTTCCATGTAGGGCATCCAGCCTTTCTTCAAACAGAATGTGTTTCCCTCTCTCTCTCTCTCTCTCTCTCTTTCTCTCTCTCCCTCTCTCTCTCTCTCTCTCTCTCTCTCGGCAGCGTGCTGTGGTCTCTTCTGGCAGGTTGTGGAAAATAATGACTGATTAGGTGGGCTAGCTGCTGGTTTCCCCTCCTTAACTTCCTCTCTGACTGTGTCCAGAGCTCAAACCTTTAACTTTCCCCACAAGGTTTTTGGGGTAGTAGACGTCATCGGCTGGCTTGTTTTGAGGCTGTTACTCAAAACAATGACTATGTAGTTCATACTTGAGAAAACCAGTGTGCGTTACTACACTCAAGCAGCAAAGTAGTTTAAGAAACAACTTGTGAGGGAATCCTGTCCTGCCTGAGGAGCTCAGCAAGTGTCTTTGTGTGTCAGACCTACAGCGTTTCTCTGGATTAATAGACTGCGGAAAGATCAATGTTGAGGGGCAAATGAGCTGGAAAATAAGAAACTGAGAAGAAAAGAGTGGTTTTCTGCAACTGATGTCACTTTTTATACTGTAACTTTTTACCTCGCATTAACCAGCTATCAGGGCAAATTGTATTAGTCAGGCACAATTTCACAATGTTCTGCACATTTGTTTTGTCTCAAACGATAGAAATTGTGCCTGACACTGGCCTGTAGGTTGTTGCAAGTGTAATGTTTGGGAAAATTAGAACCAAAGCCATATTCAGCTGCATTGGACAAATGGACATATGAAATGCAAGGTCAATCTTTTTCAAAGGGAGGAAAAGTTAAGCATTGACTCGTTTCACCTCTCTGGAGTCAAACATTAAAATTCATCTATCGACCCAAAACGTCTTGACAAGCGTCTGCATTTAATTTAAGATGTTCTCTCAGTGGTTCCCCTGGCGCTATAGAATCAATGATATTTAATTCCGTGTTAAAGATTTTGTACAGGGAATAGAGTTATTCAAAGCGGAAGTCACAATCACCCGAGGTAGCAATCCACCAGCTGGTTGTGTATCAAGCCTTTAGCATGTATGACCTATTAGCCGATTAGTGGATCCAAGTCATCCAGTCCTGGGTCCGTATCCATAAAGCATTTCAGAGCAGAAGTGCTGATCTAGGCTCAGGTCGCCCGTCTCCATGTAATGTTATTCATAAAGATCTAAATGGTTCAACTAATCTCAGATCAGCACTCCTACTCCGAGATGCTTTTAACACCGGCCCCCAGTGTTTGGCGGTGAATCTGTATTTGTGTTGTTGTCGTCTCTCTTACAGCCTAATCGACTCTCCTCTCCACGATGCAGCTGTGGATTTCTCATCACCATTAGTTCAGGAGAGGGGGAGGTGTGACCCTCCATAGTGGTGGTGTGTTGAGTCTCAGCTGGCTTGACTACAGTAGCATTATACCTCGGCTGTGGTTCACTTTCTGCTGTTACTAGGAGCTAATGACATCTGTCTTCTTAGCCTTTGATAACTTGCTGCTGTACAGACTACACATACTAGTCAACAGGCCTGGGCTCCAATTTGACTTGAAATAATACTTAATTTGGGCTTTTGATTGAGCTGGTTTGGTGCCATGGAACCAATGGAACGGTTGCAAAACCATCCAGATGTGTGTGTTCCTGTGAGCTCTGATGTGACATCCTCTGTATTTTATTGGCTCTCATACAATACATCTGATAAAGCTGGAAGATTGGCCGACCAAGTCTCCTCTCATTAATATTTGTCATATGTGCCTGAGTGTTCCAGGAAATTACTATAGAACTGAAATAAAGTAATTACAGTTGTCTGTGTCTTCCGAGGTACGAGCGAAGAATTCAAATTGCGTTCCCACCCGAGAGCCAGAAAGTAATGCATTGCTGCGTGTATCTACTGTAATGTTTTACTGCTGCTTTCGATGTCTTGACCCCAAAGATTGAATCTACATTTTCAGCACTGTGAGGTTCTTGTTGTCCGGGTACATAGAAGGGACTCTGTCTGGTGAATCTGCTCCAGCAACACAAAGCTTTGTTGTGCTCAGAAGGAATTGTAAATTAAAACCCTGGTTAGACCCTTGCCAGAGAGAAATGAGAAGTACACACACATACAATTATATGAGAATACACCCCTCATTCTGGGCTAGTACCTAACTTTAGTAGCCTGATCATACATTCATAAATATGGTAATTTGAATTTAATGAATACCGACGACATTGTCATAACCACAATATCTTGGGCTACATGTCTCGCTTAAGCAAATAGAATGTGGGTGTTATCTGAGGTTACTCGAGCAATTGAAAGTATTTCTGCAGTTGATGTCTCATCGTGTCTGTGTGTGCTGGGGGCCTTAGCCTCACCAAGTTAATTTGGAGGAACTCAGCGATCCTCTGAACTGAAACTAATTCCCCAATAAGTGACTGTTATTCAGGGTGAGGGGACAGAGGACTGACTGATAGCAATGCTGCTGGAGGTCTGTGTCGAGAGAGAGAGAGAGAGAGAGAGAGAGAGAGAGAGAGAGAGAGAGAGAGAGAGAGAGAGAGAGAGCTGTATGTTGTATTCAATGGCACGAGCAACCCAGATAGTAACCATACTGTACAGAACTGTGTGTGGGAGGGATTCATGTTAAAGGCAGTTCTTTAATTAAACACAGGCTCAGAGTGGTGTGTGGCAGATTGCAGTGTCTATCTGCTATCTTAGGAGAGCATGAAACAAATGATTCAATACAGACAGAAAATGATTAGGTCTGTGGTGTGTGTGTGTGTGTGTGTGTGTGTGTGTGTGTGTGTGTGTGTGTGTATATTTCCATGTCAGTGTGTGTACACCTCTAGGGCTAACTGGCCGCAAATCAAATCCCTGCACTAATCTCATCAACCGCTGTGTTACATTTGACAGATCATCTCAGCGAAAGCATGGCGTGAAAAACACAGTAATGACACATTCAAGAGACTAACGACTAATTATAGAATATTACCCTTAATATCCTGGCTGTTATCTAACTGAGTGCTACACGGACACAAAGCTGAGATAGTTCATTAGATCCCGCTGAAAGCCTGGCTGGAAGATCAAAGGGGTTTCTGGAGACTTACTAACAGAGAGAGGAACATGGAGACTCTATCCGTCAAACCAAATGGAACGGTCTGTACCTGAGTCAGATCCTGCAACAACCTCTACCTTTATGTCATCATGCAAGGAGGATTACATCTGCTGTGTGTATGAAACGTGTCTGATTAACATGACGGCTCGTGACCTCTCTTCTGGCATGTTTTATGACCGCGGTACACAGGTCTGAGAACTGAGGGTTTGAGGGTTGTAGAGGCACTCTGTTGGGAATTCTAAGGCAAAAAGGCGATGGCCTCAAACATAGCTACATGTACACACAGACACGGTCCCAGATGTGTGTTTTTACCTCATGTTGAAAATCCTCTGTATCCCTGCGCCTGCTATCTGTCGTTTGCCCAAGCCCAGTTCTCACACACATACACACGCACGCGCACGCACACACACACACACTCACACCAGCTTTGTAGCTATATCAAAGCATTAACTATCAACATGCTGTATAACCCCTAAGCTTTACAGATGGGTTTCTTATTTTTACTGACTACGATCAGCGGTCCAAAACCTGATGCATGAATGAAGGATAATGAGGAAAACGTGTGACTTCAAAGGAGTGGGAGCAGTTAAAAAGCCTGAGACTTGTGGCAATGTGCCTCGCAACCAATTTGTTTACACACGACTCCAACCCCAAGAATTGAGACTGAAAGAAACACATTTGTGGAAAAATTGCTTTCTGTTTGAGAGAGAGAAAAAACATGTTGCTTTGGCAAATGTGTTTGGAGCTATTCATAATCAAATCAAATGAAATCGAATCGGTCACATACACATATTTAGCAGTTGTTATTGCGGGTGTAGCGAAATTCTTGTGTTCCTATCTCCAACAGTGCAGTAATATCTAACAATTCAGCAGTAGTGTCTAACAATTCAGCTGTAGTATCTAACAATCCAGCATTAGTATCTAACAATCCAGCATTAGTATCTAACAATCCAGCTGTAGTATCTAACAATTCAGCAGTAGTATCTAACAATCCAGCAGTAGTATCTAACAATCCAGCTATAGTATCTAACAATCCAGCTGTAGTATCTAACAATCCAGCAGTAGAATCTAACAATCCAGAAGTAGTATTTAACAATCCAACAGTAGTATCTAACAATCCAGCAGTAGTATCTAACAATCCAGCAGTAGTATCTAACAATCCAGCAGTAGTATCTAACCAGCAGTAGTATCTAACAATCCAGCAGTAGAATCTAACCATCCAGCAGTAGAATCTAACCATCCAGCAGTAGTATCTAACAATCCAGCAGTAGTATCTAACAATCCAGAAGTAGTATCTAACAATTCAGCTGTAGTATCTAACAATCCAGCAGTAGTATCTAACAATTCAGCAGTAGTATCTAACAATTCAGCAGTAGTATCTACCAATCCAGCAGTAGTATCTAACAATCCAGCAGTAGTATCTAACAATTCAGCAGTAGTATCTAACAATTCAGCAGTAGTATCTAACAATCCAGCAGTAGTATCTAACAATTCTAACAATACCAATTCAGAACTAGACTCCAATCCGGGGAATATAAAAGGCTTTGGAAAGAAGCCTGCTTCCCCATCTGTCCCCATCCATCCTCTCACTGTGGAGCAGTTGTGTCTCATGTGTGAGTAACGATAGGTCTGATTTGAAGGCTCTGCCACGTCATTGGGTGGGTTTGAAAGCCATCTATTTTTATTGGCTAGTTTGGCCAGGTCCTTTTATGAACAACCCGCCCCAGCCCTGAACTTTGACTTCCCTGATGGATGCCTGCTGTGGCGAGGATAGTAGCGTGTGAGTATGTGTGCGCTCGTGGGGCGTGCGGGTGTGTGTGTGTCCGTGCATATTCGCATGGGCACGTGTGAGAGTGTGTGTGTGTGTATTCCTCTGGATGAATGGACTCTGTCCACCTGTCTCGTCTCGTGCTATGCCGCCTCTCTTTCTATCATGAATCACAGTTATGAAAGACGGTTAGTCATGTTTGGGTTAAACTCAGTACCTGTTCCCGTCAACACACTACCCTCGTGGTGGAGACCAGACAAACAGTATGTGCCCACACCTTTCACCTATGTGGTTGTGGGTGTGTGTCTGCCTGTGCTGTGGGGTTAATCAGCTCTAGTGTCTTGACATGCAGGTGTTAGGATGATGGGGTGTCATTTTCCTAACCATCCATTCACTCCTCCTCTCTATCCCTCTCTGTCTTCCTCTTCCTCTCTCTCCCCACGCTCTCTGTCTCTCTCTCTCCATTGAGGGAAGCCAGGAGTGACGGATGCAATCATGGATGGAGAGTGACAGGCGGTCGCAGGAGTGATTTGGTATGCAGTGGCCAAGTCCCTCTCTCACACACACACTGGGCCCCTCTCACCTTCAGACCAAGGTAGGATTTGCTTTCCCTCTCTCCTTCTCTCTTTTCTATCTTTTCTCTCCCATCCCTCTCTCCCTCTCTCCCTTACTCTCTACCTTCTCTCTCTCTCACACACACACACAGTGCATCAGGGCCTCAGGTAAGGGACCTCTTAGTGCCAACAGATGTTTACAGTCAGATTGAGGAATATTCATGACCTGTTGTTGACATTTTCTCAGAATCCTCTAAACGGAGATTCATGCTTGTTTACAAAGCACTTAACATTGAAAAGGTTACGGAATGCACATACTGATTATTTATGGTCACAAGGGGGATGAAACAGGGGCCATTTTAAACCTAAATATATGAATTACAGTATTCACCACTTTAAGATGCTTTAATTCCTCTCAACCCTTCCACACGACCTAGCAGCCTACTGTACATCACGTTAACATTCACCACAGCAACCATTTCATTACAGTGAAATGGCTCCACTTTGTCATGTTATAATTATCATAGATAAAATACTGTCAAATAATGAATTGTTCACCAACTAGCAGAGAGTTTCCCGTAACCCCATTATACAGTATATTCTATAGTCTTTTTTATTGAACCTTTAATCATACCTGTTATTCTCATTGAGATAAAAAAAAATCTATTTTTCAAGAGAGACCTGTGTATCTGGTACTGTCAACACTGAGGTCTTTACGATTTAATGTCTGAGAATCCAAGCCTGAAAGCCTGAGTGTATTCCAGTCCCAGACACAGTGTTATATTAGCATGCTGCTCAGGCTGGACCACCACTCACTGCTTACACATTGAATTAGTGTGTGTGTGATGCAAACACATACACACACATACACACAGCCTGCAGCTCTTAGATCAGACATGCAGCACAGGGTTCGGTGAGGAATCCAATAGTGTCGTGCTCCTCTCTATTTCTCTCTCAATTCAATTTCAATTTAAGGGCTTTATTGGCATGGGAAACATATGTTGACATTGCGAAAGGAAGTGAAATAGATAGTACACAAAGATGAAATAAACAATAAAAAATTAAACAGTAAACATTACACTTACAAAAGTATCAAAAGAATAAAGACATTTCAAATGTCATATTATGTATATATATATATATACAGTGTTGTAATGATGTGCAAATAGTTAAAGTACGAAAGGGAAAATAAATCAATATAAATATAGGTTGTATATTTGTTTTATTTTATTTAACCTTTATTTAACTAGGCAAGTCAGTTAAGAACAAATTCTTATTTACAATGACGGCATACCAAAAGGCAAAAGGCCCCTTGCGGGGATGGGGGCTGGGATTAAAAATAAATGTAAAAAAAGATATATAAATATATATATATATATACAGTGGGGCAAAAAAACGTATTTAGTCAGCCACCAATTGTGCAAGTTCTCCCACTTAAAAAGATGAGAGAGGCCTGTCATTTTCATCATAGGTACACTTCAACTATGACAGACAAAATTAGGAAAAAAAATCCAGAAAATCACATTGAAGGATTTTTAATGAATTTATTTGCAAATTATATAAAGTATATATATATATATATATATATATATATATATATATATATATATATATATATATATATATATATATATATAGGACAAAAGACACATCACAACAAGGGAGACAACACGACACTACATAAAGAGAGACCTAAGACAACATAGCAAGGCAGCAAAACATGACAACACAGCATGATAGCGACACAACATGACAACAACATGGTAGCAACACAACACAGTATCAGCACAAAACATGGTACAAACATTACTGGGCACAGACAACAGCACAATGGTCCAGAAGGTAGAGACAACAATATATCACACAAAGCAGCCACAACTGTCAGTAAGAGTGTCCATGATTGAGTCTTTGAATGAAGAGATTGAGATAAAACTGTCCAGTCTGAGTGTTTGTTGCAGCTCGTTCCAGTCACTAGCTGCAGCAAACTGAAAAGAGGAGTGACCCAGGGATGTGTGCGCTTCGCAGACCTTTAACAGAATGTGACTGGCAGAACGGGTGTTGTATGTGGAGGATGAGGGCTGCAGTAGATATCTCAGATAGGGGGGAGTGAGGCCTATTTACAATGGTGTTTGTTCTTCATTGGTTGCTTTTTTCTTGTGGCAACAGGTCACAAATCTTGCTGCTGTGATGGCACACTGTGGTATTTCACCCAAATAGAAATGGGAGTATATCAAAATGGATTTGTTTTCGAATTCTTTGTGGATCTGTGTAATCTGAGGGAAATATGTGCAGAAGATCTAGGTGCTGCTGTAGGCCCTCCTTGGTTGGTGACAGAAACACCAGATCATCAGCAAACAGTAGACATTGACTTCAGATTCTAGAAGGGTGAGGCCGGGTGCTGTAGACTGTTCTAGTCCCCTCGCCAATTCGTTGATATATATGTTGAAGAGGGTGGGGCTTAAGTTGCATCTCTGTCTCATCCCACGGCCCTGTGGAAAGAAAGCATAAGAAGACTTTGCCTTTGTTTTCTCACAAGGTTGGTGTTGGGGTCAAATTTGTCTACACTTTTGTGGATTGGGGTGATCAGTCCTTGGTTCCAAATATTGGGGAAGATGCCAGAGCTAATGATGATGTTAAATAGTTCCAGTATAGCCAATTGGAATTTATGGTCTGTATATTTTATCATTTCATTTAGGATACCATCAACACCACAGGCCTTTTTGGGTTGGAGGGTTTGTATTTTGTCCTGTAGTTCATTCAAAGTAATTGGAGAAGTTCAATGTTCTGGTAGTCTTTAATAGTTGATTCTAAGATTTGTATTAGATCCTGTATGTGTTTTTGCTAGTTTGCTCTTTGTTCTTTGTTATAGAGCCAAAAAGATTGGAGAAGTGGTTTATCTATACAGTACATCTCCGTTTTGGATAGATAACTATTTGTGTTGTTGTTTGTTTAGAGTTTTCCAAATTTCCCATAAGTGGTTAGATTCTATGGATTCTTGAATTACATTGAGCTGATTTCTGACATGCTGTTCCTTCTTTTTCCGTAGTGTATTTCTGTATTGTTTTAGTGATTCACCATAGTGAAGCTGTAGGCTCAGGTTTTCTGGGTCTCTATATTTTTGGCTGGATAGGTTTCTCCATTTCTTTCTTAGGTTTTTGCATTCTTCATCAAACCATTTGTCATTGTTGTTAAATTTCTTAGGTTGTCTGCTTGAATTTTTAACATTTCTTAGGGAAGCTGAGAGGTCAAATATACTGTTTAGGTTTTCTATTGCCGGGTTTACACACTGAAACATTTTGTCCAGGAAATTATCTAGAAGGAGTTGAATTTGTTGTTGCCTAATTGTTTTTTTGTAGATTTCCACACTACTCTCCTTCCATTATAGCATTTCTTAATATTATTCAGCTCCTTTGGCTTTGATGCCTCATGATTGAGCAAAGCTCTTTTCAAGTAGAGTGTGATTTTTTTTTCTGTGATCTGATAGGTGTGTCAGTGGACTTACTGTGAACTCTCTAAGAGACTCTGGGTTGAGGTCAGTGATAAAGTAGTCTACAGTACTACTACCAAGAGATGAGCTATATGTGTACCTACCATAGGAGTCCCCTCGAAGCCCACCATTGACTATGTACATACCCAGAGTCCGACAGAGCGGCAGGAGTTGTGACCTGTTTTTGTTGGTTATGTTGTTGTGTGTTTTGTCTAGTGGGACATATGGGGGAGGGAATGTTGTCGCCTCCGGGTAGGGGTTTGTCCACCTGTGTGTTGAGGATGTCAGGTTCTTGTCCAGTTCTGGCATTTAGGTGCCACCGACTAGTACGTGTCCCTGGGCCTGGAAATTGTTGATCTCCACCTCTAGGATGGAGAAGCTGTCATAGTTAATGTATGGGGATTATATTGGGGGGATATGGGTAGCATTCATGAGTAAATGTTTCTCTGTTGAGATAATTTACTTATTAATTTCTAGCCAGATGTTAAATGTTCCTATTTTGACTAATTTAATAGAGTGCTCTAAACCAAATTAGCATACCCCATGAGTCTCTTCCCTGTTTCACACCTGATAGTTTGGTGGATGGGACTACCAGCTCTCTGTAACCTAGAGGGCAACGAGTGGGTCCATCTCCTTTATACCATGTTTCTTGTAGGATGACAATGTCTGTATTTCCAATTTCTTTGATGATGTCTGGGTTCCTGCTCTTTAGACGAAAGGCAGATGACCTCAGACCTTGTACATTCCAGGATGAGATAGTAAAAACTTTGTGTTTCATATTGTCTAGTAGTTGTTTTTGTGGGGTTTAGGCCCGGACCATCAC